>NW_009188460.1:0-27431 GCF_000690835.1 Fulmarus glacialis
TGAACCTCATACAGTTGGCCTCGGCCCAATTCACTGCTCTGTCCTTTAGTCCATATGAGGAGACTTGGGCTTTTACATAAGATTCTTTGTTCACTGTTTTTTTTCCCAACTTTCATGATACATCTGAGAAAAAATCACAGGGCAGTTCTGAACGTTACGATCTCTTTCCATAGAAGTGGATTGTGAGCAGTGGAAAAGTAAGCTTGCTCACTGGGTGCTGCCAGTGTGATTCTTTTGCCCTTTAGGCCAACAGCAAATAGTTCAGTAGTCTGCTAATTTATTCCTTTACCTTTCTACTGTGTCTTCTGGCACTGCTTTATGGCATCTTAACAAACAGAAGATGATGAAATAAGTGAAGAAAATGAGAAGGGCAATGCAAGTGAAAGTATATATTACATTTGTCCTGCCACTACTTAGGTCAGATTAACATCTGTGATCAAGTGATAATGTAATGTGAAATGCAGAGAAGTTGCTTTTTGGGGAGGGCGTTAAACCACATAAAAACTAATGTTAGTTTTTTTTCTGTTATTTCTGCTAGCTTATGTTTTGCTTGATCAAAGGCTTGGCAACTTTAACTAAATCCATAAGAAGTTTAGAATCAGGTCCTATGGATTTTAAGCATTTGTTGATTCCAGTGGTCAAAAAACACCATTGCTTTGGGAAAATGCTAGTCTCAACAACTAAATTTTGGGTGGCTAAAATTGGGTAGGGTTATGTCAAAGCTGTGTGCAGCAAGGCATTACTACTTTGCATTAATGTAGCTTTTGTTTGTAGTAATGTTTTAGTTATTTGTTTCCAGTGTCATTTTTTCACCCATCTACCCTGTTGAAAAGTTATGGGATGCATTGGCAAACTAACATCTATGCATGACAACTATTGCTTATTTCCATGTCATAATGATAAATACACAAGATACATACTGATTCATTTAAGCAAGTTTTCTGCACTCAAAACGTGATGTTATAAATACCAGTTAGGCAAGAATAATGGTGAGTTTTGCATGTCTATTTCGTTAATGCATTTGATAAGAGACTGAAAACTGGAGATGTGAAGTGGATATAGACTAAATTTTTATAAGTGAGCAGTATCATATATTAATAAACCCTTCTGTTATGATAGATCAAGTTCACAGTGTACCTATAGCACAAATGGGAAACTACCAGGAGTATCTAAAACAAATACCTTCTCCACTCCGAGAGCTTGATCCTGATCAACCGCGAAGGCTCCATACATTTGGCAATCCATTCAAATTGGACAAAAAGGTGACTGTTCTGTAACGCTTTTTAAAAAATGTGCTGTTGTGAGTGTGTGCGCTGCTGATTAGACCATTCAAAGATCAATGTATCGGAGAAACACTTTGAAGTATTTGGAAAAGTATCGCTTACAAGAAAGTCTCTCAGATGTTTTTCCATCAATAATATCCTATGGAGGCAGCCTTTATTGGAAACGAGTATTATGCCTCTGAATTGTATTATATAGGAAATACGTTTGTCACTGTAGTATAGCTAATACCTAATCATGTTTCCTTTACCAAACTTCCCCCATAAAAAGCTTCCTGTAACTTTGAGAGCATGGACTCTCCCTTTTGTCCAAATCGGTCTTGGACTTGACCAAATTACCAATATAACTTCCTTCACATGTTTGAGTCATTTTGCAATTCCTGAAAAGGAAGTTCGACAGCCCACTCAGTTGTCTTACTTGGCAGACTGTTGGATAAGGGCCTTAAGCACATTGTTTTTGTCTAGGAAGGATTTGATATGGTTTTCCCGTATTACTTTGGTTGATAGTTGAGAATTCAAGTGCATCATGGCATGGAGTACATAGTTGCCTTATACACAGTAAACATCATCATAACATCAAAGCATTCATTATATTTTGTATTTTGTGGTTTTGGCTTAAAGTTTAAGAATTCTCCCCACTAATTACAGGGAATGATGATAGATGAAGCAGATGAATTTGTATCAGGACCTCAAAATAAACATAAAAGACCTGGAGAACCAAATATGCAAGGGATTCCGAAAAGACGTCGTTGTATGTCCCCCCTGCTCAGAGGTCGACCGCAAACTCCTCCGGTTGTGAATAACCACATTGGAGGAAAAGGGCCACCAACACCAATCACACAAGCACAGCCTGACCTTGTTAAACCTATTCCTATTCACAAAAGTAAGTGAATCTTCGTCATCTTTAGAGAGTTTGTTTTTTAATTCATGCAAAGAACTTGTTTATGTAGAAATACCATTGGCTGATTTCCCAAATACAGCAATTTTATCCCTCATTTTTTGAAAATGAGGTATTTAAGTGTGCATCTGGGGTTAATTACAGAAAGAGTTAATATAGTCCTCCAGACAGAAGTCTCTTTCATATGAACTTCCCAGTATAAACAATGTATTTCCCATATTAAATGAGGCACTATGTAAACAGTCAGAAGGATGTTCTTCCTTTGCCTGGGAATTCAGATGCTCCAAAAGTATCACAACATGAAGTTAATTTGAATTTTGCTGTAGTGCAGTGAATTCACTTCCCTTAGTGTGGAGCTGAGGTGCTGTGTAAGTCTTGCTCACTGTTTAGCACTAAAGTAAACTTCGTCAGATCAATTTAAGAAAGACGAGCATGTCATAAAAGCACATTTTACAGGTGCTTTTTCTTTTGATGGTAGTCCATATAGCAATTTCCCTTTTCATATAAAGACTATACCTGTGATTTTTTTTAAGCCATTAATTACCAGGAGATACAGTAATGTGCTCAGTGTTACAACCACAAACACGTTTTCTGATGCCTAGCATGTACAGTAGACTATACAAGCTGGAACATAGCTTTACAAGAGTTTAATATTAAACTGACTCATTGACTTCTATCAGATGATAAAGAATGTGAAACTGGCAAGTGTAATCTTTTGTTTTTTCAGCATCAGAAACAAATAATGAGGTTACAATGGATGATGTGGTTGAGAATCATGTTACAGACCCACTTTCATCAGACGTTTTCCTGAATACTGTGGATTCAGAGTTTTCAATGTCCTCTTCTCCATTCAATTCATTGGATCGACCAGCAGCTCATACAGAGGATGGAGGCCATGAACATTTAGGGAATAACTTGAATGTTGATGGGTTTTTGGAGAATCATGAGGAATTGAGTAGTAAAGAACAAAGTACTGAAGAGAACTTGCCAATGTCTTCACCAAACAAAGGGAAAAAAACAGTGCATTGCAGAAGTTCCAGAGAGATTAATATAGAGCTAAGAGCACAAATTATGAAAGAGATCCGAAAACCAGGAAGGAGTAAGTATACCAGGTCTCACTTTCAGATGATTGGCATGAGAACTAGGCAAAGAATTCATATTAGATCACTATTTTAGAAAAATACTGAACCATGAGACTGAAGCAAAATAAATTTAAAGTTTAAAAGATTTGTTTTAAAACTTCTGCTAAAAACTTCCTGGATGAGTGTTTAAAACATTGCTATACCTATCAATGTTCATGGAAGTCATGGTTTTTATATTATCAGTATTAGAATTAGCTTGTTAGGTGTTCCAGTGATATCCTAAACTGCAGTATCCTGTGTTTTTTAATGTTAGTGTTCATTAAACAGTATGTCATTGCTACAAGCCTGGTTGATAGGAGATACATCCTAAAAGCTTACAAAAGCTGAATGAAATCTGTTGCGTTTCACTCACATCTATTACAACAGATATCTGTATAGGCATTTCTTAAGTAACTGTGATTTTGCTCTTCTCTTTACTTTAAGAATATGAAAGAATCTTCTTTTTACTGAAGCATGTACAAGGAAGCCTACAAACCCGACTGATATTTTTACAAAATGTTATTAAAGAAGCTTCAAGGTAGGTAACTGAATTGTATTAATCTTACAAAACTGCACCACGTACTGCCCTACATAACTGCTTGACAACCATGCAGTTCTGTGTTTGAAACATGCTACACAATGCTTTGCACTGCAAGTAAATAATTCCCTAGAAAAAAACAAACACATGAACTTCCTATTTTCACAAGCTTACCTTTTTGCCTCAGATTTTGTCTTAAAAATGTTAGCAGCTGTAACTGCCAAATCACCATAAATGTAGATGGACAATGGTATAGAAAGAGAAGGTAACTTTAGAAAATCATTCAAGTTCCTAAGTTCAAGCGTGAGTGTACTGCTAATTTGAAAAAAATGACAGAACTGCATATTACTGTGAATTAGGCTTTCAGAAACAGTTGAAATTCATTGTTCTGCATCAACTCAAAATCTTGTCCTAAAAATAGTTTTGACATCCAGGTATGCTCCATAAAGATATGTCTCTGCTCTTCAGATTTATTTCCTTCGGAGATATTGTAGTCCTGTCTGAGGCTGTGGAAATGGGAGGTAGTTTGTCACTGGAGTAGAGAGACTTGCTGAGGATTTAAACCCCGTGTTGTTAATCCAGGTAGAAACTGTTCCTTACAGCATCCTTAGACTGACCATACTTGCTTAGCCTTCTACATGTTTACTAACAGAAAAGAAAGCAGAAACATGTAATTATGATTGGAACCAAGAGTGTTTAAATTGAAGTGAACTAACAATTCCAGCATCTTGCTTGGATCATAAATACAACTGTAACTTTGAGGCTTATTTCAGAAGTTTCAAAGAATAGTTGATTTTTTTGCTCTAATCTGTTTTTGTAGTAGTCTGCTTTTTTTTCTGTGGCATTGTTGAATAAATTTTACGATTAAATAAAAATCAAAGTAATTTTTGGATAGAACCACACTGAGAGTTTAAGGTACACTGAACGTTGGACATTCATACAGCTCCTTTAGCCTTCTACTGCCAGCACAGTGGGACATGTAGATTTATATAGATAACACTCTTCCTATAGCAACAGTTAGATCAAGCAAAAGCATGATGAAGTGTCTTTATTGTTATATCACCTGTCAGAGCTGTTCCATAGCCTGTAGATTATACTTGCTTGCTCACTGTCTCAGCACACCAAAACAATACTGTTGCTCCTGGAGTCTGTGGCAGCCCTTAGCAGGGTTGGAGTATTTGTGCCTCTAAAATTAGGCTCTTTATATCATCTGCAGTTCTCTTTTCTGTTGCACAGCCTCACTATTCCAGTTATCTTGAGTTGACTCTCTTCCTACAAAATATGGCAGTGGTTGAGTGTTGCTATTGGATGCATCAGAATTAAATCCTGTCTCTCACCATAGCCAGCAGTTCTCTGTACCTACTGGTGCAAAAAGTTGGCAGTTCTGTTTTTCTCGACTGTTGTTAAACTTTAATTTTTATTGGTTTGAGTGTAGGAACAACTTAATGTCTCTCCTTCCTCTTCTCTCTTAGGTTAGATTTTAATAGTGTGGTCATTTTATCCACCTGGATAACACTGCCGACAATCCCTATGCAGTTCTCTGCTTCTTTCCTTATCCAGGCAAGCTATCACTTTTAACCAAGGTTCCCTGCTCCCTGCAGGAAACATCTCTAGGCTCTCCAGAGTTGTCAAGATAGTCTTGTTTTGTTAACTGATAGCTGACCTTTGCAATGCCACGGAATGCAATTCAAATTTGGGATGCCTGCTCTTTTTCCCTGCCCCACGGAGCTCTGACTCTGAACACAGACGTAAGAAAGCTCTTGAACATTTCAGCAAGAAAGTGTGTGTTTAAAAACAGTCCGCGTTCAATTCTGGAGATTAATCCACTAGAGAGTTGTGAGGGTAGGAGGAGTCTTTATTGAACACAAGAGACATGACTTCCCAATAGATGGCTATAACTTTGGATGCGCAAAATGAAGATTTATTTAGGAAAGGGCTAAAAGAAATTAGCCTATATAGTGGAGAGGTCTTCAGTATTTCTGGAGTTGGCATAGCAATCCATTTATGGTCCTAGCACTAAGAATAAGTTTTTTTTATTCTCTGCTGAATAGTCTAGAGCAAAAGCTGACAAAACATGGATCAAAATTCTCCAAATCAACCAACTTCTCAGTCTAAGAAATTCAATTCCTTTTTATTTATTCTCCAAACTAAGAGCTTTAAGCTACTAATACACATAGCAAAGCCCAAAGTGTGTACCTAGACGAAATGCTGAGCAATACCCACTTGTGATAAAAGTGCTGGCAAGAATTAATACAACCAATTTCAAAATGATAGAGAAGCCTTACGCTCACTAGCTAGAACTACTCAAGGAAGTTTTATTACTATGGGTACTAATTTTCATAGCAGAGTGAACACTTGAATTAGAGTCAATGCTTAATTCTGTTAATTACAATATTAGTTGTTATTGTGGTAAATTGTTTCTGTTGCCTTGAAAAAAAATTGCTTGCTGTAGGGTTCAGCATTTGGAAAAAAACTTTCAGTGAGGTGTACTGAGGGGCTGGACATAGTGCACTGTAAACCTGAATTCTCGTGCCAACAGTAATGTGAGAATAGTTAGCAATGTGTTTTCCGCACCTTCCACCAGGTTTTAAGTTTCTAGGAAATGTCTGCTGTTAACTTGTACAGCTGCTTCAGAGGGGTTTGAAGGTATTCTGGAAAGTAACACTTGCACAGGATATGAGCATGTTAAATTTTCAGTAGGATATATTATAGTAAAGTACTTTGCTATTAGCTTAAATAATTTGACTTTTACTAGAGGGAATGAGAAGGAATAATTATCTATTTCCTAGGTTAATACTTTTCAACAAGCAGGGAGCAGTTGTGAAAGCAATAAGGAAGAATGGAGGGGAAGCAGTACTTGAAGTGTGGGGTTACTGAGGAGGACTGTGATGAGAAGGATGGGTAAGGGCCCAGAGCATGGGTATTCAACAAGATAGTAAGTGGTTGGGAATGGGAGCTTGTTTCCCCATAGTCAAGCTGGGATTGTGGGGAAGTTTCTGGTCTGGGAATTAGGGCAGATGCCATGTTTCTGTGAGCAGAGAACATGGACTGGGAGGCCTGGCTGGGACTAGAGGCTTTTGCCGGGGTTTAATAAGGTTATAGGACTGAACTCGGTGTATAGTTCAGAATAGCACTGAGTTGAGAAAGTGGGTGATCTTTTCATTGCTGTTTATCTTTGAGTATGCGTACGGCTGCCAAAGCATCGGTCAGAAGTGGCTTCTCAGATGCAGAAATGTCGCAAGGGGGAGGGCTAGCTGGAAACAGCAAGGAGCTGTGTGTGCCGAGGCAGGTCTGTAAGCAAAGGTGACAAAATGGTCTGCTGTTCAAATTTGTGTAATCAATATGGAATAGAACTGCAGAGACTCCAGGTATGGATTACTGTATTTTCTTTAATTTCTTTCTCAAACTTTTAATTTGTATTTTCTTGTCAGGAAACCTGCTCTGCACTGTGTAATGCTATTCCTTCACCAGTACCAACTTCACTCAACTTTTGTGAATGCACCATGAAGGCATGCAAATAATCCCTAAAAGCTGTTGCCAGCTTTAGGATTATAGTTCCTTTGGCATACATTTTATTTCTGTACTTCAGAAATTTACTTCTGGAAACAGCAAACACTTAACGCTCTTTTTCATGGCTTTCTGAGGGCTGAGTGATGTTCAGCCATGTGCTAGAATAGACTGTAGTAAGAATAGTTTTGTATTCTCTCATTAAATGGAAAAGCAAGTTAGTAGTTAACCAGAACTTTAGGAGACAGCATATATACATATGAGGTATCTATAACTTCATCATGCACTGGACCTAAAATAATATTTGAAGTTTCCAGGGTTCAATAAAAGTTTTGTGAACAATGTTTCATATATTACTGTGTGCATCCATTATTATGCTTTCTTTTAAATATAGGTTTAAAAAACGAATGCTGATAGAACAGCTTGAGAGTTTTCTGGAAGAAATCCATCGCAGATCCAGTCAGGTCAATCACATCAACAGCAGCTAAGAAACACTGCACACAAGAGAAAGCCACAGCAGGGCACTGCTGTCCTTACTTGCATTCATTTTTGACATGCACTCTAATCTCAAGTTCCTATACCTGAAAGAATGAGAAGCTGCTCTATAAAATGATGAGAAAAGTATCCATCATCTTTTTTTTTCTTCACTTCTGTTATTTTTGTAATGTGAAAAATATCACAAAAACATTTTTATTTAACTAAATGGAGAACTTCTTGCTTGTCATGGACTTAAGTGTCACTTTCCCTCAGGTTCTATTTTTCTTAATCCGACCTTCAAAACTATCACCTCTTAAGGTTGAACTTTGCCAAAAAGTTGCTTTGTAATTTTCAAAAGAAAAAAGCACATACATTAAACAAGGTAATGTTTTGTATATACAGTTATTTTGGATATATTATTGTAAGTTGTATAAATGTATTTTGAAAAAATATTTAAGAAAAGCACTTTTGTTATTCCATCAATAAAAACTCTATTTTAATCTTTGTGTAGGATTGAGTACAGTTTTTATTGGAATGGTTCATTCTGCCTTCCCTTTCCAGAGCTTCCATGTTCTAGGATCAGTGTTCAAGAATGAAGAGCCATTTTGTATCACTGGATATTCTGTTGTTAATCAGATAACGAGTGAAAGGAAGCTAATGCTGAATTGCAGCTATAGTAGGCTGATACCCTGTAGCCTTGTGTACTTTGCGCTTCACTATTTGGTGACTAGTGTAACGAACTGATGTACTGTATGCACATCCACAGCAATGATAAAACCCAGTTTTATGAGGATACAATGTAGTAAAGCAGGGGTCAGTAGCCTTTGAGGAATGCTGCACAGAGTTTTTCTCTGTCAGAAGTTTTTACATGTTTACAAATGTGGGAACAGCCAGAAGGTGCTGCTTCTTGGACACAAAATATCATTGAATGCTTTATTGGCCGTGTCTTTCATCTGTGCTAGATGCTGCTAACTTCTGGAAAGCTTTGCATGATTCAGTGGGAGCAGCTCCTCTCTGATGCTTTTCCTAGGAGTCCGTGGTTCACAATCTTCACCCAAAATCTGTATGGGGCTGGGTTTCTGATGCTTGTGCCATGAGTTGCTGAATCTTGTGCTAAAACACACACTGTATCCCAGCTTTTGTCAGGATGCTGAAAAAAGCATTTTTCTAGATGCTTTTAACCTCATTCAGTGTTCTTCAGGAATGTCCATTCTATGCTATTGATTTAAAAAAAAGTAAAATAACAGGTATTAAAGGTAGTACTACTACCTTTTTTTGGCAATAATATTTGTTTGGTCACTGATTGAGAGGGTATTTCTGCTTCCTACCTGTTCTGTCAGTTTTGAAACAGCCTCTCAACTTGATTTCCTTTTCACAGCATTTTGCTGCTTGCTTGTTTACCTTACTATCTCAGCTGGATTATATCTAAGTCTGGGACCAGACTGAACTTCAATTTTGTTCTTAAGTTTTTGACTTCAGGACAAGGAAATAAAGTTGTGCTTGAATAATAACATATATCACAAAGTTTTCTTGTGAGATGCTTTCTTTCAGATGACCTACATACTCAGCAACAGTCAAGCTGACTTTAGCCATGATGAAGTTAAGCGGAAGCTGTTGGCCCACATTCTTAAACATTTAGGTGGCAGAATCTGTTCAGTTTTTCCTCAAGTGTTTATATGCTTACTATCTTTGCTGCAGTTGTGGCGCTAATGATTCCTAGACAGCTGTAAGTTTCCAATAGTGTCTATAAAGTAATAAGGTAGTGGAGGACTCGGTCACTCTTATTCTTGCAAAAGTGATATTGTTTAAAACAATGTTTTAATAAATACATATAATGTAGTCTTTAATTTCATTGAAGGAAAGCTCACCATAGGAGGAACAGAAGACAGTCTATTTGTCTAGTGTTTATTATGAAGGATTTCTAACTCTTCCTATAAAGAGTACTGAACCTGTAAATGAAAACAATATTAATGTTATTTCAGTTTGGTACCACATTTTCAAAGTGTAGTACAGTTTAAATACATAAACTAAGCACGGAACTAGCAGATTTGTGACCATTCGTTGTATGGAAAAATCGACTGCAATTGCATGCTTGCCTTAGAATAATTTGAACATTTCTGTATTAAAAACAGAGGCCTTTCCAAATAGCTGGTAACCCAAACCAGAAATTTGCCAAAACCTGAAACTTACCCAAACCATTGGCTAAAGAATCACTTTTGAACTGAGCAAAACAGAGCCTAAATTCATTCCTTTTTGTTGATATTGTAGTTACAGAAGAGATTATTACAGCCCCTTGAATGAAATCACTGAAAATTCATTGAATTTTTGGTTCAGTTGTTTGTATTGCTGTTACCTTGTGTGTCCTTCAAAGGGAATGTATTCAAACCTGAAATTCAGATTAAAAAAACCCAAACTTTTTCAATTATTTCAGGCAGAACTAAGCTATTTTAAGTCTTGGAAAATATATTTTTGCTGTTACTAGAAGACTAATGCAATGGAGACTTTTGGTCTACATAAAGATTCATTGTGAACTTTATGGGGATAGTAAGTTTTAAGTACCTCTAGTTAGGTTAATAAAATGTATTAAAAGCAGATCTTGTTTACCCTTTCCCCTTTTCATACCTGAACAACTTCAGTCACTAAGTCTGAACAAACAAAATAACTGTATGTTTTCACAGTTTTCACTTTTTGCGTTAAAAAGCTTAAATTACAGAAATGTACTTCTGATTTTGAGTTGATTGGAAGGTATGTATTTTGTTATGCTTCATATAAAAATCCTGTTTTACAATCTGCTTTCCTTCCTATTTATATGATTTATCATATACTGTAAACTGAGCAATTTTATTCACCAAAATCACTTTGTTCTTAATCCTGAAGAGTCTGTGGCTCAGGTTTCATAGATCAGCTTTTAGTGTCTTTTTTAATTCTGCATTTGCCACATAAAAATACTTTTATTTATTGAATGGTAATGATTGCTAAAGCATATTTAAAACAAAACCCCCACCAAGGTAGTGCTTTTCTCTTTAAAAAGATGTGTTTGCATTTTGGTCAAAACATAAGACACAGGTTTTCAAAGCAGAGTGTTACATACACAGGTATTCACTGACTAAGAGAACAGAGCGTGTTGCTTGGAAGCAGACAAGGAAAATTATTCTCCCCAGTCATCTTGCCAGGCCCCAGTGTTTTACTGAACCCTATAAATGGCTACATGTTCCCTGGAAATCTAAATGGATGTGACCCCAGTTATGAGAGAAACATGGTGATTTGCAGAATTTCTGGGAAAATACTTAAGGTGCAAATATACTGCATTGCTAAGAATGGTAAAAGTTGTTGGAGATGGCCTGATGCTTTGGAGGAGTGAACACCTGCTAAATGGTGCATAATGCAATTCTTTTTTATTATTGCCAGCGAGCTATATGGTGCTTTCCTTTGGCAGAGATTCTGGAGTAACTTATGTGATTGGACATCTGAAATGAGACATATAGTCTAATAGTGAAGCCAAAGAAGCACTGTGATGCTTCCGTCTTTCAGACATGCTCTGCAGTTTTATTTGGTTTGGGGGCTGGGAGAGTTCATTAGCAAGAAACAGAGTTATCAGTTGCAAAATAAACATTTTTTGGCAGTTCCTTGCAAAAGTGAAGATACAAGTTAGGCTTTTTGCAGAGCTAAGTTACGTGATTACATACAATGAATATCCATGGCTTTTGATAACCTGAATGTCTTGTGAGGATACTAAGTAGTGAAGGGTCCAGGTGTGGAAAACTATCTCCTCGAAGGTGTTGCTATTCAAGATACAGGGGAAGAGAAACTTGTTTCTGCATATGCTGAGCTGAAGCTGGGTAAAAGATTGTTGGTCTTCAGAATTTCTGAGATACCCCCGTAGACACTGCTGAAGTATGATTAATACAGGGAATTTCAGGCCCTGGAGTCCTGTGTGCCATCTGCGTAGGCATGAATAAGTTTAATTTATAGGGAAATATACATATATTTTAACTTCTTCAGATATTAATCCAGCTGATCCAACCCATTTGTAATTTGATTTGCCCTGTGGAGGTCGGTCCCTAATCCTGGGGCATTTAAGATCTTATAGATCTTTCTAGTGCCTATAATTATGGTAGAAATCTTTTTGAGCATATGCTGCATATACATAGAAGAGGCTAATCTGGCTTCCCTGACTTCTATGGCTATCATGCATTCTTTTTAAAGAAATTAAACTGTATTCTTTATGCTTTAAAAACCCTAAACCCACTGTTTCCATGGTTGTTGAAATTTCCTGGACTGAAGAATGGCACACTATTTACAAAGAACTTGTTATTGATTTTAGTGCTATTTGTGAAGGATTCTGCTACTGAAACGCAGAGCATGCGTACCTGTGTTAGCTTGTCTCAGGAAAAACGTAAAAGGTCTGTCTGCTTTGAAAATAGGCGTTCGAGATCTTTTTAGTAATACCATTGCTGTAATGCAACAAAGAAAACATTAGTAAAATGTGTCCATTTTCTTTTCATCTTCTGTACAGTGCCCTCAAGCTCTCGTGTTTAGTACCTTGAGTTTTGAGTTGCTCCTCTGCTTTAAGAATAAAACAACAATTTTATCCAACAGTGAAATCAGTCTGGGTGAATGAACAAGTCAAGTGTTGTGAGACTACATGCAGGTGATTTGTGTGTATTTTGTTGCTGAAGTGAGTCTGTCTGGCTTTGGATTTCAAAGGTAATGTAATTTTTGTTATCACAGCCCTAACTTTGCTGAAATGATACCATGCTACTGCCTAACCTGTTAGCCAATTCCTAGCTATGTTCTTCCGGTAAAAAAGATAACCAAGGCACAAATGTAGTCCCATTTCTAAATGGGAGACAAACAGCAGAGGAATATCTACGTCATCCTGGAATTTCTCTGTCAGAGTGCTCACAAAACCTAAGTATCCTTGATCTCAATTTATGACCGTCTTTCCCCTCTCTGGTTGTGGGTTAATTATTAGATTAAATAAAGAGTCCTTAAGAATTATGATGGCTCAGCTACTATTAAAATACAACTTGTTTAAATAAATTCTTCCTTGTAGCTATATAGTATTAAGAATACTTGTCAAAAAAACCAATACTAAAACCCCCAGATTTGGATTATTTTTTAATGAGCACTTAAAACAACGGAATTCAATTGAAAATTCAAGTAAGACTCAGTAAAACTAGTTAGAGTGGCACTATGCTCCTAAAAAAAGCCTACTTTAGCTTTCAAGCCACCATGTGACTAGATCCAGAGCTTTTAAAGTAAACAATAAACATAATTATACCTTTTAAAATCAGCTTCTTAGTTTGGTCTGACTGGAGTTAAGGGAAGTTTTGGCATTGGTTTCAATGGGATAAAGGTCTGATGTTTGACTGCTATTACCCTTAGTCTTTGGTATGTAATTGAAGCCACCTAAAAGCTTTTATTTTGTATGGTAATTACCACAAAAATTACTAAAAATATTAATGCCCCAGTAGAGATGAAGATAGTCATAAAATTTAAAACTGTACAGCTCTGCAGAAAGGTTAACTTAGTTATGCCAAATTTTCACTGTACACCCACTTCAGAGTTGTGGCCAGAGGAATACTACACCAAATGAGGTGTGCTCAGGTTCTTTTAGCATCACGACCGTGGGATGTCTGCAGTGCGCTTCACAGAGCAGCCCAACATCGTGGGCACTGCAGTGAGATGCACTGTGGTGCGCTCCCTACATGCCTCTTGGATTTCTTTCTGAAAGAAAGGAGGGTAAGCAGGAGAAATGGGACAGAGCCAGATCTCGCCCTGATCTGCAGTCAAGGACCACCAGCCTTTGCAATGTGTGCGTGGAGCACAGCCCAGGGAAGCAGCAAGGCGAGATGTGGTTAATGATCACCCTTCTGCTGTGCTGATGTTTGAACAGCTCGAGGACATGTTCAGCTTCTGAAGAGAAGCAAGTGGCAGTAAGGCCTACGTAATCCACACAGGAGTCTAGGACTGCTGCTGCCTTTCATGCTGACTTGTAGATCTCCAGAGCATCTGAGGCTTCCAAAAGGGAAACAAAAAATGCACAGGCCTTCTTTGATAAAGCTCATGTGACAAAAATAAAAAGAGAAATGGGGACAGCTCAGTAATTTCAGTTCCCCTGTTTTATGTAAATTGTGATGGAGGATTTCTATTGAGATGTCATTCAGCTTATGAAGGTCATTTATTGACTCGGTAGTCCATAGCTGAGATTTTGCGCTGAATCTCCCCACTCAGCCAGCCCCAGCTGCTCACTTGGAAATGATCTGTTAGCAGAAACTACTGCACATGAAGGTCACACCTCAAAGTACGTAAGAAACAAGCCTGTCTTCGTCTTCATGAAGACAGA
This sequence comes from Fulmarus glacialis, assembly GCF_000690835.1. NCBI lineage: Eukaryota > Metazoa > Chordata > Aves > Procellariiformes > Procellariidae > Fulmarus > Fulmarus glacialis. Next base: position 14,171 of record NW_009188460.1, read on the forward strand.
AGTTTCCTGTCATGACCTTCAATGCTACTGAACAGATCATTTTCAAAAAACAAACCCCATAACGGTTCAGAAGCTATGGACAAAACATTACTAACCTTTTTTCATTCTTTGCTTTTATTATCTGAGCAAACAGATTTGACCAACAGAAAAAGAAGTGGTTTATTTTCTTAAACTGGGCTTTCCCTGGGCTAGTAAAGCTGGTTTTCACTTGAGTCTTTTTATGTTAGTCTAAGATCAAACACGGAAAGGGAAGAGTTTTAAGAGTTCTTATGAACAATTACAACCGTAAAATGGAAGTGTGTTAAATATAAAAGTTTAAATTTAGGTTAGGCATATATTTAAATGCTACTGTGCTTTTTTTTTTTTTTTTAAAAAAAAAAAAAGACTAGTAGTTGTTTCTGTAGTGATAATCTTCAGAAGTGAAAAGTAAAGTTTTTATATTTGATTTACCTGTAGCTCCTGATGCCTTCGTACCATCTTCTGTTACTTCAATCTCTGCTTTGTGAATAGCTTCTGAAATATAAAGACTACCTTGCTCTGCAAAAAAACCCAGAAATTAATATTAATAGTTATTTTTCTGAATTCCACTGTGAACACCATTTTTTTTTCTTAATTCAGAATGCTTTTACCTTTTTTCTGCAGAATCTAAGGATGACATAACTGTTAGGTATTTCACCCGGGCAACTAATTCAATGAACACAATACATGTCACCTTATTAGCTTTTCTTCTGTTGCAAATTCCTTCCATTGCTTCCTTCACCACATCATGTTCGGAAGGACAGCACAGTATAAACCTGCCTTTCAGTTGCTTTTCCTGTATCTGGCTTCCACGTTAGAAGATCCTCAGTTCTAATTTTGACTCAGCTCCTCATTTTTCATACATGTGCCTAATATGGATAAGCATAGACTGAACATCTAAGCTAGCTTCATATTAAGGACTTTTTAGCTCAGCACGTAGCTAGGATAGTATGACTACATGGCTTTTGGACCAGCATGACCTTATGTGCAGGCAACTTGGAGAATAAGCTAAAACACTCATGTGTGTCTTGAATTTATCTGCCTGAACCTGTCCTTTGTCAGAGCGCAGCTTGCTTGAGGGCCCAGGTGCCTCTGACTTCTATGTGAAATGTCGATCCCACTTTCAGACAGTGAAGCAGTGAAGTTCTTAGGAAAGAATCACTACTGTGAATGCAAAGTTGGAATATTTTTCTGCTATTGATGTCTCATAATTCAGGTCTGCTTTCTAATCTGGGGGAGGGGGAATGAAAAATTTTGACTATATGTGTATCAGTGTAAACCTGGAAGAGCTGTGAGGTGTCCTCACATTTCTGCTGATGGAGCCAGCTGCATTCTGGCCCATTTCCATTGATGTCCAGTGGTGGGAGTCGGGCTCAGGCTACAGAAGAGCATTTCTTTGACACAGTATAGGAACATCTTTAAAGTGAGATAATACACGAGGAAGGCGATACTAGGTTACTTTAGTTGAGAGAAGTCAGGGTGTCTCAGATATCTGTATTGCTGACAGAGGGAGGCAGGTCCCTTGCCAGTGTGAGTAGGAATGCACACATATGAGTGCCTCTGACTACAGAGGGACTTTTCAGGGAGCCTTGAGTCATGATTGTGAATACCCTCTTCTCCCTCATTTCTACCCATGTTTACCTGTTCTTTCATCTTTATGACTGTTTTCCCACAATATGGACAACAGTGGACTGAATGCTGAATGGGAATTGGTACTTTGAGAGGTCTCCCAGGTTGCGGTGGAAAGCAAGGTTACATGGTGAGAGCAGAAACTAATTCACACAGTGGGGACAGTGAATGAATACTGGATCGAGGAACTGTTGGAAGGGAAACTGAAAAAAAGAAGAAGCAATGGAACTGTGACATAAAATGGGGCTTGGAAAAAATTAATTTCAGAAGGATACCAAGGAGAGTGTTACATGTCTGCTTCTCCCCAGCTGACTGCGGAGGGCAGGAAGCGGGGAAGGTTGTGAAGTTTTTTCTTTCTTGTCTGAATATAAGGATCGAGTCTGATATATAGGTGAAAACAGGGAAGTAATAAAAGAGCATTTTGTCTGTTTCTATCTGAATTTTGTCAGTCAAAAATCTGCGATAGAAACAAGCAAGACAAAACTGGGGAGAGGCAGATTTTTTTAATTAGATAAATCTAACAAGTTTTGGAGGAAAAAAATACAAGCTTTCAGGCATAAAGAAGCTATTCCAGGTCTGAAATGAAGTAACACATTTGTTTGCTAAATGTGACCTGAGAGTAAATGTTCTGGAGATTACGGCTTCTACTTCATATGGAAGAAGAACTAAAAACTTACCTGTTCTTTTTCCAACTGTATCTATTTGTTAAGTAAAAGACAAAACCTTCCTTATAAAATCTGCCTCACATAACTCTTAGACCATCATAGCTATAACCCTACTATTACGATACATAACTGAGTAGCATAAGAGTAAAACTGTGAAGGGCTGCAACATATCCTTTGATACATAACCCCGCCACAGGCAGGATCAAATACTTCTACAAGTATTACCCTGTATGATGTGAAGCAGAAAGCCACCAAGTTGCATAGGAAAGCTGCTAAATGAGACTGTTTATGATGGAGTTCATTTCCTCAAAGTATATATCTTATTTAAAGAGATGTTAACTTTATAAAATGAATCCTTGTGCACTTTAGCACTATATTAACATTTGTTTGCAATAAACAAAGCAGCAGGTTTTAACAAATAAGTGGGCAGCAACAAATTATTTGTAACGTGCATCTCTTTGCAGTCTGAGATATGTACTGCAATAAAAAAATGCTATATTCAATTCTAAAAGGGATATAAAAAACCTGTAAGTAATATGCCTTCTGAGGTTCATCCCAGAAAAGCAATCTTTCTGTAAAAGCAGGTTTGTCTAAATTGGAGGAATTTCTTGGTTTTTTACCTCCATTTATTTACTCACATGCTCAAGAATTGCGTGAACTCTCTGCATCTCTAGGAGCAGCTACCACTCTGAGTCTTTGCTATGAGGAGAAATGACTAAGTTGAAGTAATTTGTGTGGCTGAAAGTAGTGAAAAAAAAAAAGAAATTGATAATCTGGATTATTTTAGTACTTAAATAGGGATAAAATTTTTCCAAAGAGCAGGATAATTTCAGACTTCAAAAACCAAGACAGTTTACAATCATAACACTAGTATTTTAGCAAAGGGAAAGTGTAATTTAGTCCACTGGTCACTAGATTAGCAAGACAACATAGCACGGGCATATACCAATGTTGTTTGCGCTGTCACGAGTTGGAATACCGACTTGTTGGACCAGCATCCCTAACTGCTAAATGGCTATTTAAAAACACAAATAAGAATGCAAGTTTTACTAAAGTATCCTCAATTTCTGAATAAATAACTGTTTTCCAGACCTATGCTGTCTTCACAGTTTTAATCTTAAAGAAAGAAGGGAGAAAAAAATAATTAAAAAAATAAAGCAAGACCAAAACCAACCCTTTCAGATTCCTCTTTCCTACAAAACAACAGCTCAAAATACAACTGCCAATAACAAAGTAGAACAGTTGAATGTGAATTGTATTTTAGAGTTTCACAGAGTAAGTACAGTCAATTGAGAAGGCCCAGGTCTACTGAATCACTCAAATGTAAGAGTCTACAACTATTGGGTCAGTGATCATTTTTTATTCAGTCCAGCCTCTTACCTGAAATACCTTTAAAATTAGCAGTGATGGGATCAAATGCATCTCTAATTCCCAAGGCAGAAAAAACTGTCTTTAGGTCAAAAAGGCTTTGAATACTGAACCTGAAATGAATATGATAGATTTTATTTAAATGTGGGATTCCTAGTTTCATAGAACTAAAAGGTGGAACAGATACAATTTATTTCAAGCCTTTGCATTTCATCCATCTATTTCTGTATGAGCCCAATGCCTTCCATCTGATTAAGTGTACTTTGCAGAAAAGCAACTCATCTTCACCTGAAGACAGAGGTGAACAGAATTAATTCTGTTAACAGAAGGAATCCCTCATCTCCATCTATTGCAATCAGACCGTCTCTCAGTCTTCTTGACACATGAACTCTGCATTTCCCCAAGTGTTCTCTTTTTAACGATCTTTTTGGCTGTAGCAAAGGGCCTTTTGAAACATTTGCAAAAGATTACCTTGGAGAAAAAGAATATTAATGTACAAACTGTTTTCCAGCGCTTTGTTAAGGTGGGGAACATACTGTAGGAGATGTGTAACAAAGCCCTTCCATGCTGCTCTGTACAATAGGTACAGCCACAAAAGGCCCTCCTGCACCTGATTCCTCCTGCTATGCAATTTCATTTGAATAGCTGATAGAAAATACCACCGGGATGTGTGCATTTGCTAGCAACAGCGAATGACTAATGTGGAAAACGGATGGCTGAAACTTGCTTTGTGCACAGAAAGACGGGTATGACTGGTGGGGGGCCCCAAGTTCTTTGTAGAATACTTTTGTAGTATACTAGCAAGTTGTAAAAATAAGCTATTGCGTTTTATTTAAAGGTTATATATTTACTCTTCCTTAAGCAAAGAGAAAAACGGAATGTGGGAACGGGCCAGGAACATTTCTCTTTTTTTAGATCTTCAAAGGATTTTTATACCCCAAACAAATTTTAAGTAAAAGTTATAGGATCAACTGAAATACTTGGTTTTTAAAACAGTACAGAGCATACCAGAAAGTTTTGGCATTCCCAGCTCGCCTCTTCATGGCTTAAGAAAGGGTTAGAGCTTTTCTGATCATGTGATGAATGACAAAACTGAAGGTATCTCATTTGATTTTGCCTCATATGTTGCTCGTTGTCAGCGCTATCACACAGAATTCTGACAACTGAAGTAGTGAAGCTGTCTTGGAGTATTAATATTGCTTACCTAGGTAGAAAAATGTCCATCTTCATTCTCTTTAAGCTGTTGGCCCAGAGAGTTATGGTTTTGGCAGAAAGGTGAGACTCAATCTGGGACAAAGATGTTCTTTTGTGGCTGGGAAGCACTAGAAACATGCTGAGTTTCTCCCCCAGGTAGGGTAACTCGACCACGCTGAAAGCCTCCAGAGCTGCAGTCTGGAATTGGCCTGTAGGTGAGCAAATATAGATCTTATTTCATCATTCAAGTGGGGAAAAAACCTCAAAACCCACAACCCAAGCCTGGGTCAGCAGACAGTTCAGAACAGCAGCGGTGGGATATAAGGGGCTGTCTCTAGCGCGTGGGCTCTTGCAGCCAGCTCAGGTTGCTCTTAACTCACAACAGTGGCTCGTCTGAACAGAGCTGATTGTGTGGTGTGTACATATATCTTGGCAGAAAAATGCCAATGACAGTAATAGTACCCGAAGCACTGTCTCAACAGAACATGGATATTTTATTACTTTCTCACATAGTAGCTGTCCTCCTTGCTCAGAGTTTAAAAAACATTACCGAGGCAATGACAGTAACTTTCCTACAATGCTTGTTCTTTGAATAAGCTTACGATTTTCTAATATCTTTCACTAAAAATTCACTACTGATAGAAATCACAAAACCAAAAAGAAGTGTCCTATTTAATTAACTGAAACCTACTTTGCCTCATGTTTCCATCTTTACTACCTTTAAAAATCAGTTTTAACCTTATTTTAAGAAACAGTTACACTAAACAATAAAGTAGTTAGGCTTATGCTTATTTAAGCAACAAATTTCTTATTTTTGAAAATCTAGGCCTAAACCGTACAAAAATCCGATGGAGGTTATAAAAACTAGTCTCAAAAGTAAAAGCTGGTGGGCTTCTGAACTTGTAGTTTGTTACGCAACAATTTGTAACAGCCGTTTAAAAGTACCGTTTTAATTCCGTATTTCAATGAACAATTAGGCATTTCTAACGGACTCTGTTATACAGTAGAATAGATTCAATTATCACAATTTCACTTTCTTATTTTTTCATCTGTTAATCCAATAAATAGCATTTCAGAAACACTCAGCAATAGTCAGCAGGCCAGGGGTTAAATACAAGTTGCAAGCAAATGACTTCTCATTGCCATTGCCGCAGGCCATCCGAAATACGCCCCCTTCACCCAGCTGTAGTAGTTGTATCTTCAAGGGTAGATACTCACACTCATTGAGTCAGGGGTTGTCAATAACAGAATACAGGTAGCTCATGTTCATAATACCCAAATATTTGCCAATAAATAAGTAGCTATAGGATGTCTCAAATGCTTAGTGTACAACATTTGCTAGTTTTGCCCATCTGGATTAGATAGGATTCATAAAGTGTTGATTATTCTGCTGGATTGAAAGTTAGGCTCTTGGATTAGCCCTCCTGCCATGCAGGGCGGAGAGGGAATTGCGCTGTTAAAACCACCTCCCAGCACATGGATCACTTTGCCGAGAAAAGACCTTCTGGTTTGTAATAACCTTCCCTGTGTAAGCAGGGAAGATTTATGTTTGTGGTGCACTGGTCATGAGTGGTTTAATTTGCGGGCATGCTGATATTCTGAAGTCAGCACGTTGTGCACAAAGGTTATACAGTCCTTATTTGTTAATTGGAAGGAAAATCAAAGACTTGAGTCAGAACATTTAGCATTCCTAACTTGAACTGATTTTGAACATCCCATAAAGATTATATATATGTTAAATCAGTATTCAAATATAGTTAACAAATTGGAAAAATGAATATAGGTAAAATAGCTGCAGTGTTTAAAAGGCATGTGTAAACAGTAATGTTGACATTTTCTTAGAGCAGCGTTAACTGTCTCCAGGCTGATTTGTTCTGTATGGCCATGTTAAAAGGATAAACAATGTTGTAAATGCTGAGATCGATAACAGGCCACAGTTAATCTTTCTCACTCTGTGTTTTGGATCCTGAAGGTAGGCAGCTGCTATGATTTAATAATGAAGGAAAGTTATCTCCTGCCTCTGTTCTTCTGTAGAGAACCTGTCCTTTGTATTCATGTCAAACGGATTTGTTAGAAATGTTTCTATCATTTCTAGTGACAAAGACTGAATTGGCCCTATCAAATCTGACAATCAGCAAATTTTAAATGATCCCTCTCATTTCAACTTCCCTCAAAAGTCTCTCCAGCTGCAGAAAGCTCACACTTTTCAGACTGAATGAAAAGGTAATCCCACTATTTTGGTTAACTTTCCTTTTCTGGGCAAATATTTAACGCTCCAGCTACCTACTTAAGGATGATAGGGTCGTGTTCTTGTGTTTAGGCAAATGGTCAGACAAGCACAATTATTTCACATCAAGTTTGCAAAGGTCAGTCAATGCAGCTCAGCTGCTGAATTTCTGGTCACTGGTCTTTACCCGAGATCTCCACCTGAATAAGCACCGGCAGCCCTCTGCCTTCCGTCATTTTAGGCCTCTAATTTCTTTATCTGACTCTACTAAAAGAGAAAGCTCAGAGAAAAGGTCTGTTCCTGAGCTAATAGATGTGTGTTAGTCCCAAGAAACCTGTTTGTTTACCCGAATAGTTCGCAAAGCAACGAAGGGTGAGGCTATTCCAGATATCACGAGTAGTAAAGCCCCTGCAGTGAGCTGGTGATACAAAATCACCTAGGGCTGAAAAATCACGAGTTCATGTAACAGTTTATGTTGCTCAACAACGAGGATGATAAGGTGTAGGGTTTTGGAAAGGGAAATTCTGCACTCCTCAGTAAAGTAAATTATCTTATAAAAGATTCAAATGTAAAGAGGATGGGAGTGCTCCAAGTCAGAGGAGCGAACGCATGAACGCACTCAGGAGCTGGCAGTCCCAGCAGGAGGAAGAAGCGTGGTGGACACACCATGGATGTCCTGGAAGAAGAAACACCACAAAGAAAGATGTAACAGTAAGGACAAACTTGCAAAGAGCGGAAAAAGTGATTCCTTAGCCAGGTGAGTTATGGTTCAGAGATAAAAAGGCATAGAAATAACGAGCTGCCAACTGCCTGCTTGATGTGACTGTTGTACAGAAAAGGAAAATGTTTTAGCCATATAAACAAGAGGAAAAGGAAGAAAGAATAGTGCTGCTGAACACTGTGAATTATTTTTTTTTTTTAGATTCATCCCAATTATTTGCTGGAACTGATAGGAAAGAAATAATCTAATGATATAGCAAAGGATAATGGTGAGGTTCCTAATGGAAATGAGGAAGGAACAGGAGATATTACAACACCAGAGACGGAAACAAAGTTTACACTACTTGAGGGAGACAAATAATAATCTGGGGCCTGGATGATCACCACCCCAGAATACGAAAAGAACTTGGATGTTGAATTGCAAATGGGTCAGCAAAGATTTTTTAATAGACTGTAGATTCAGTTGTTTCCCACGACTGGGAAACAGGAGTACATTTATAAAAAGAAAAGTAATCTGGGAAACGTTAGGTCTTTGTTTGAGAAGTTACAGAATATACTCTGGAGAAAAGAATAGTCAAGTCACAGAGGGAAATATAAAGTGAGATATATTGCAGTATCAGGTAGACCCTAGCAAACAAATCTATGAGCTTTTTTGACTTGATAATTAATTTGATAAAAAGGCATAGATCCAGCCATGTAGTTTTAAGTAAAACGTTAAACGTAGTTTCACTGTGGCACTATTTACAGGTAGAAGTGAAGGCAATTAGAGCAAGAAATGAAAGGTAGCAAGCAGCCACTTGAAGGGGAAACTAGAATGAACTAAGTTAAAAGGGGTTCCCCGGTTGAAAAAAGGTTACCAGTGGCTTTCCAAAGTATTGCCAACACTCAAGACTTTCATCAAAGACAAATAGTGAGGTTACCATAATGACTGGAGCGGTGGAAATCAAATGATGGTTCAAAAACACACACAAAAGGTATGTACCTGTGAAGATTTCCCTCCCCTTGATTTACCTAGGACTCATCAGCTGGAAAAAAATGGAGAAAGAAAAAAGGCCCAGGTGGGGTCAACCTTGAGTAACCACCCTGAGCCAATTCTGCGGTGCACTACGCAAGGTATTTTAGCAAGTCATAGAAATACTAAGAGCATTTTATGGAGCATCTGTATGGCCTCATGAAAAATATTATGTATGTTCCTGGTCATTTATTTTCAAGAAAGATTAATTTAAATTGGAAAAGTGCAGAAAAGGAATAGTAGAGAATTGGAGTATCTGTTTTTGGAATAGTTTAGAAAAGCCTGGCATCTTCAGCTTAGCTAACAGGAAATTGAGAGGCAGCTTGGTGACTTGCAAATACATTTGGGAGTAAATAGCAAAGCTGAAGAGAAACTATTTAACTTGAATGATAAAGCTGGCACGATGCTGAGAGATACAAATTGGTCTTGAAAAAATTTAGACTTGGAATTAGGAAGGTTTTTACCCAAGTGCAGTTCTGAAATTTAGGGAAAGGAGCTTTTTATATTTTGAAAGAGATTGTGGAGCTAAACAGCAGAATTCCTGGTGGTAGAAAATTAAGCCTACAGCATGAATCCTTCTGTCAGCAACCCACATACTCCAAGCCTTTGAAAGGATTGTATTCATATATCATACAAATCAAAGTTTGACGTATATTTATACTGTTTTAAGCCCATGCTGAGAAGATCATCCACTGATTGGGTGTAAGTGCCATAAAATTTTCTCTCCCCTTTGTTGCAGAATTTGGCCCCTGAAGATTTGCAGTTTTACCCTAAAGCCTTGGAGAAAGGCTGTGACCAGAGACAGGAAGGGTGGGTGTGCAGTGCTGATGCTCCCCGTGATACTATCCTCTCTCTGGTACTCACACACTCGAGAGACAAACAGCGATCAGGCTGAGTGGCCAGGAAATTTCTTACCCACCCCAGAAATCAAATTGGTAGGGGCTTGTTATTGTTTTAGTCTTAACTGCCCCTCCGTCACGGGGTCACATGTGCTTCCTACAGTCCTCCCTTCCTAGGCAGCTTTATTTAACAAGCTCCATGCTATTGCAAAGGACTTTGTACACTGCGGTACCCTCAGTCTCTCCTGTTCCCTTCTCCTGGCACGTTATCTTGGTGCCTTTCGGTTATTTGCTACAGCTGACAAGTTTGTTATGGAGTGCTGGGAGGTGTTGGTCTGTGAGGAATGGGGCATGGACAGTAGGTATTTTAGGAACCACTCTGAACCCAGGATCTGTTTCGTGATTGCCTGGTATTATGAGGAGTCAATTCGGTCTCTTCATTTGATGGGATTTCTTCTGAGACTTCTCCAAGCTGGGAAAATAACATATCTTAGTGCAGTAGCTGCGGAAATTAAATAAATAAGACTGTTCCATGTTGTACAATAGAGCAAATCTGGATCAAGGACAGTTACCATAGTTAACTTCAGCTGTGTGATGCATTGTGGGCACTTTCAGGGTTGAGCCGTCTGCTGTGGTAAAAGGCAACATCTGGGTATCCATAAAGGAAAATTTCTTTTGCCACGTGCTTTTGAAGTACATGGTGCTCACCAGGGAGCCTTGGCTGCGCGGCGACCCAGCGCTCTCCAACGGCATGCCACGTATGTCCCCACCTGCAAGGAAAAGAGGCGGGGAGGGGGACACACGCCATCCTACTCTCCCAGGCCTAAAGGCCAGATCTGTGTCAGTAAATAAAGCAAGTTGTGACGGCTCTCCTGCCCTAAGGGCAAGAGGCACAACTCACAAGGCACTGTTAAACCCTCTAGCTTCTCCTCCCCACCTGTACATGAACCTCGTTGGGGTTGCCTGTTGGTCCATGTTCTGCCCAGAACTAAGCTTGAGTTGATCAATGTTGAGGGCCAAAGTTGTGCCAGGACTATGCTACTCGCTGAACAGCATGGATGACAGCAGCCCGGTGCTCAGCACCATGCCCTGGCCCTAACTGGTTTTCTAGCTTGAATGTGCCCACACGTATCTTGGAGTGGTTTGTCGTTAGCACCAGAAGTCCCTCATGAAATGGTTCATGATTACAGACCACTTTATAAAGTAACTAAGTCAACTGAAGCTCATATCCTAATTCTCCCCCTCTCCTATTTACTTGGCAGTTCAACTGATCCTGCCTTGGGTATCTCAAAGACTTTTGAAAGTTTGATCCACTTTCAATTTATCGATATGCATGTGAGCACCACAGTATGAACTCCCATTTTAGTACCTGCTTCTAGAGCAATACTTTTCTATCATGAAGCTGGATCACTTATTACAGTTCATTTGAGAATTTTTTTTTCAATAGTAGCTTTAATGTACCTGTTTAACATCACCTCACATGTTGATGGCCAAATTAACACTCATGTAACTTAAGTTGATGGGGGAAAACAGGGATTGATTTGCTCTGCTGCTTCTAAGGACTTGCTTTTTCAATTATTTTTTTCATTAGCACAGAATTTAATTTCATTACTTTTCTTGTTTGTGTGGAAAGTAAATTATTTTTATTTCCCATTTTGACTTTTTAAACTCAGAGTCTGACTGCTAAGCTCACGGCCCTGCGTGTTCCCCACAGCAGCATGAAAGCTTTCAACACAGCAGACTCAGTCCCTGGGGAATTTGGCTGCTCCTCATTAAAACTGAAAACACCGCAAAGGATTGCCATTTTAAAAATTAGAGGAACAAGGCCAAGTGGTTACTAGCTTGATATTGCAAACTTATACTCAAAGATTCAGACCTATTCCAGCTCTTTCCTCACACTAGAAATGAGCATCAGCACAAGAACTATATTTCTTAGCTCTCAGCCTTGGTTTGGACAACACGGAGTGTGGCAAAAAACTTTATACTTGGTTAAATGCAACTTCTCTCATTACTCTTATCTGACATTTTATTCATGTGCAATCATTCTCATGGGTTGTTACGTTACCTCCAAGGTTACCGGCTATCCATTCCTGTATTTGGGCTGTGGTTCGGTTGGGGTCAGTGAAGTTGGTTTGCTGCAGGCTGCTGTTTGCCCAGCGCGCAGCACGTGCAGTGAAGTGGGGAGAGAGCTGCAGGCCAGCGTCCACGAAAAAGGAACATGCCAGCTGAACCACCGTGCCTTGGCTGGAGTTGGTCGCTCCTTCATACACCGCGTGCAAGAAATCCTGCACACTTCGATCTGCCAGGCAAGAGAGAGGGAAAAACTGCAATTATCATGTTGAGGCTAAGGATAGCAGAGATTGCACCAGGGCTCTGCAGCTCTCAACTCCAGTGTTGACACTGGTGTCCTCTGAAAATTAAAGCACTATGACAACTGAGGCACCTTTGACTTTACGGGGTATTACTGTCAAGCACTGCTGTCAAGGACGGTGATGCACTGGGCACAGGAAAGCACTCTTCATGTTGCTGTAGAAATCACTCTAGTGCAGATATGTCAAGCTGCTGATTTCACATCAGGCTCACACCTCTATGCGAACACAGCTCTTACAGTTCATAAGGTACATTATTTTTTCCTGGGCAGTCTCCAAGTTCCCGTTAGTGAGATCTAGCACCTCTGGCCGTGACTGGCTGAGCTGCCAATGCCGCAGCACCTCTGTCTCCTTCCCTTGCCATTATCGATGCCACCCATCCCAGGAAAGGCATCTCTCTGACTGCCCCAGGTCTATCTCTGCTACCCTTGGCCCTTATGTGTTGTTTTGTTTCTTGAAGGATGGTGCCCCAAACTGGACCCGTATTGCAGATGACCCCTGGCAATGCTAAATAGAGCTGATAGGTTGCTTCACATGTGTTACAAGAGACTCTTCTTTTTATACAACCCACAACAGTGTCTGCTTTTTTTTGAAGTACAGTTATATTTCCCATTCAATATTATTTTTTTTTAATTCCTAAGAACCCTCAGATCCTTTCCTAAAAACACTATTCTTTGGCTCATTTTTCCCCAATTTGAACGACTGATTATTCCTTCTAAATGTAGAATTTTGCACTTGTCCTTATTGAATTGTGTCCTATTCACTTCACACATTTCTCTGATTTTCCAGAATCCTTTAGAACTCTATTCTGGTCTTCCAAAATGCTTGTAGCAATTATGAACTCAGTGTCATTCAAAAATTCAGTAATGTATTCTCTAGTTTGTTGTCTACTAACAAACTCGGTCTCCTGTTCCTGGGGAGCTCATGGTAGTTCAACAGTGGTGGCTTCTGTGATGGATAGAGGGTTGAGATGTAGGTCCAACAGGAACATGAGTCCTGAAATCCTAGAGGGTTTTGTGTTTTTAAAATCACAAAGTTTCTGGTAGGCTCCCCTGGAGGGTGATTTAACAGCCCTTTCTGGCTGTCTTTATTTTGCTTGCCGTAATGGTTTGTGATGGGATGGTTCATGCCCAGGTGACCTCCTGAGGCCTGGGACTTGCACCCAGTCTGAACGATGTTTATGGGGTCTGTGTCAAATCTCCTCAAACTTCCCGTGTTCG
>NW_009188460.1:27526-41709 GCF_000690835.1 Fulmarus glacialis
ATCGCTTATTGTGCTTTGGAGGAGACTCGCCTATGCCCAGCCAATAAAAGTCTTGTTGAGATTGTTACTTAACTTTAAGATGTTTTCAGCAGGTTCCTCCTTCTATAAATAAGTATTCCATGAGGACTGTGAAATGTCTGGAGCACTGCTCTTCTTCAGCAAGACATCAGTGCTTCTTGGCTCTGTGGGACTACCAGGACCTTTCTGATTTCCCTACCAAGTGTCCCAATTTCTGTATGAAATATCAGCAGCTCACTGTTGTATACGAATTGCTGTGCCCCTTGCTTCTCCAGGTTGCTCTCCTTGGCTCAGGTGCTCCTCTGCCTTGCCCTGAAACCCCGGGGTGCCCTGGGCAGCTCACAGGTATCTGGCTCCCCATTGGCATGGCTGGGCTCACCATTATGGGCTGGCTGGAAATCTTCATTTTGACTCAAGGGAGACCTTAGACAAAGGGAGGAATCACCCAGTTTCTCCAGACACCTGTGGGTGTAGGCAGTGCTGGGGGGAAGTCAGGCTGGGCTGCCTCCTGGGACATGGGCGGTTTGGGGTGGCTAGCCGTGGAGGTCCATCCTGCCTGGACCAACCTGTCCCAGGCTGAGCGTCAGGTCAAGGGCAGGATCCCCGAGAACCTCCAGCTGCCAGCTAGGTCATCAGGAGACTTTTACTACATCGGTTCAGACTCTTGATGGGGTAAAGGGAGAGTTTCACGTGTACTGATTTCTACCACCTGAGAATCCAGTGCGTGTTTTCTGACCTAATAGTGCTCCTTTAATAACCTGCAGGAAGACTAATCACCTATGGGAAGTTTGGTATTAAAATGTAGATCTGTTAATCTTTAAGGGATAAAATATTGAACTCCTTGAACAGATGTCAAGAAAACTCACACGGTCTGAGGTGTAAAGTGCTTTTCTCGTGTGTTTTGCATTAGTGCGGGAGCATTTGGCAAGCTCTCTGGAGGATGTGAGAAATCGAAGATGGTAAATTGGAAGCAGATGTTAACGTGAGTTGTGGTATCCTGAGCTTGTAACTTCAGTCATATCAAAGCGCTTAGCTAACCAAAGTCCTGAATTCTTACTCAGAAAACAGTTCAAAATTGCTTTAAAATACTCTACCATGGATAAAATAAAACAGCAAGGAGAAAGCATTTTAAAGCATATCACTCTGTTTGTGCTGTCTAGAGAGACATCCCTTTATACATTGTTTTTCTTAGTACCAGAATAAAGGTGAACAAATCTTCCAAACATTAAAAGAAGATTACAAGTGCATGTAAGAGCGGATTCTCCATGAATAGTGAATGGACCATCAATGTTTTCATTGTTTTCAGCCTGCTAAGGTTTTAACCACATCCTTCGTTATTGTTCAAGACAGACCAACCAAAACATTAATACAAACATCTAATGGAAGAAAGGAATTTTATCAGATATGCATATATACCTGATTTGATTTTACTCATCTGATAGGAAATTTGATCTAAGTATTTGATTTATTTATTTGATTTAAACCATTTGAGGAAGTGGTTTCCTTCTCTGTCACTGGAAATGTGCTGTTATAACCAATAGCAATAGACCCCATCCTACTTTATTTTCACATTCATGCATTAATATTTCTGAAAGCCAAAGCTCATGTGGCTTGTGCCGCAGACAGCTAAAATGGAGATAAAATGTCTGCTTGATATGATGTGCCACATGAGAAGAAGTAAGGCAGCGCAAAAGAGCTAGCAGGTCATTAACAACCTCTGCACTTCTCTTTGTTACATTTTGTGTGGAGATCTGTGCCTGAATTTCACTATGAAATATTATTCTTAAGGTTCGTTCTTAATAATTGAGCCCCTAATGATCAGAAGTGTAAAGCAATGTATAATCCTTCTATGAATTAATGCTGTTTAAAATTACCCTACTGAATTTACAGAAACAGGAGTCTTATAAGCAAGACTTCATTGTATCAGCTGCTCATAATATAGATGCACTGTCCTTGCGTCAGTACATGCAGCTGTATCTGTATGTAAAAGCCAGAGTTGGCTCTTACTTACTGGTTTTGAGTATCAACGCTATACAGAACGGTAATGGTGACTAAGGCAGGTTACAGCACAGGACAGTGAAATTGCTGTACGTTTTATCTTTAGTCTTCATACGCTGAAAGTAAATTTTATGCTGAGAAACAGCGGTGTCAGCTCTATACATAAGTCTTGTATGTAAGCTGCAAATTTTGAAGATGAGGCAGTCATCTGCTTTTCATAAACATTGTGCCCATAATGTAAAATAGTTTTTGATGTGTGATGTGAGATGGTAGGATAATCCAGAGCTAAAATGAAAACAGCATCCTTAAATTCAGCTGACTTAATGCTGGATTTTAGGACATCTGCCTCTCCATATCCCTTCCAGGTTCCCAGTGAGTTTTATTTTAGCCTGCTTTCAGGGAAAGATGCAATTGCACCATCCATCTGTCAATGTATATCTCTCTCTGCCAGTCTCCTTCTAATAACTTTTCATCTTTTTGGCCAGCCGTAATAACATTAGAAAAAGGTGCAAAGTCTTAAGATAATTTAATTTCTGTAAGTTTCATAAAATTTGTTAATGGGATAGGAGAGAAAACGTAAGCGGGACAGGGGAGAAAACGACTGTCCTCTGCCTGGCACCTCCTTGCAGAGGACACAGGGGAGGCCAGGACACAACAGGCATGATGAACCTCTGGAAAACCAGGAGCAATTCTGCAGTTCATGGAAGCAGCTTTTCTAGATGTAGTTGTATTTCGGTGCAGTAAAAGAGTAAGCACGGATCAAGAAAAAAGAGGTATAATAACGTATGTATCAAATACTCTCTTGAGTTTCCTTTGTCCAGCTGCTACCTGGCTATCCAAGATGGAGAAAATACTCCTAAGCTACATCTTGCAGTGAGACAGAAAGCAGAAGTTTAGTATGATGTGTGCAATTGCTGTCTCCTTAGTAAAGCTGTGAATTTATTGCAAAATGTAAGACAAGAAGTATTTCTTTCAAGCAGTACATTACCATGAATGTTGTATCCTAGGGCATCCTGCAGCTCCGTAAAGGTATTTCCTTGAGCTCCAAACTGCAGCAGCTCCAAAGAAACAGCCACACTTGCTGGAGAGACTACCAGATTGGTTCTGTTCTCTGTTTCGGATACATGCCGGTAGAGATTGATGGCAAATTCAGTCTTCAGCTCTTTCAGGTCATTATAGGAGATGCAGTTTCCTTTGGTTAAGCAGCAAGCAGACAGGATAAGTACAGAGAAGAAAATGGGCAACATGAAGGCGAGCTGGGAACACTCTCCACCAGATAATCATACCTGCAATTAATAATACAGATATATTTAGAACAGCAATAGGCTGAGCTGACAGAGGAACTTTCTCTTTCCATCAGCATTAAGATACCACTTGCAATAGTAATGATCGCTGTTAAAATACTTGTCCAGGTCTACCCAGTAGCTATTCTCATTAAAAAAAAAAAGATGTAGGGACTTGCTGACTGTTGACTAACAAGACCAAGTTCTCCAGGATGCTGTACCCATGTAGGATGGTTGGCCATTACAGTGCACGGAGACACAGAGCCCCTCAGTTAAAAAGTTAGCAACCTGCACGCGTGATGGGACACCTTAGTGCAGTCTCCATGCTGCTGAGCACCCACAGCTTCTTTCTGTCCCCAGCAGAAAGGGGGTCACATCCAGCACTCCCAGAAGGAAGGCCACCCCTCGTGAGGTGCGGGTATCTAACTGGGGTCTCCAGACTGGGGTTTAGATCCAAGTCTGCAAAAGGCTGGCTTCAAATTTCCCCCCCCAGATATTCCTTTATTTTATCCCAGTGAAATTTATCCCGGTGAAAAAAGGTTGTATTTGCAAAAGGCTCCAGTCTTGCAGCACAAAATCACTGCTTTGGATTTTTATGGGAAATCAAGCATTGGTCAACGTTATATTAAGAGACACTTAGATTCATACTTAAAGGAATAATTCTAAAATGACAGAATAGCTTTCTTTACAGAATTTTGCCTTTTACATTGTATGCAAGTACATTTTAAAAAATACTGCACCTTCTTTCCCTTCAGGATTTCCTACAAATCTTTCTCCATGCCCTTTGCTCTAGAGAGCACCTCTAATGCCTTGTATTTACTCACAGTTAGCTCTGTTAAATTGTCTTGCCTTTCTGTGTCCTTCTGGATGTCTGAATGGAAGCTATGTACGTCTTGTCTCCTTCTTTAATAGGTAGTGGAGTAAAGTTTAAGTCATGAGACTGCATTTAAAGGGATAGTCAGTGATCAGAGTCTCTGTTGGCGATATCTGTACCACTCTGTCCAAATTCCTGTAGGCTACAAGCTCTATGGAGAGCCAGGCAAAGCAGCATGCCACTGACCAGCAAATCCAAGGCAAGGAACAAAAAGGTACACATGGAGATACAGTCAGCAACTTCCTTGCAAGCCCTGCTCAAGCCTCATGAGACTTGTGACCTGCTGGTACCGAGCAAGGCATCTCCTATCTCTCTTCCCAGCCCCCTCCTTCTTTTATATGAATTCCATTGATTCCTCTGCCACAAAGGGGAAGAGAAAGGGCTCTCTGTGTACCAGGCACACAGCTATTTTTTTTCCCCCACTTTGAAACCTTATTCAGAAATCCCATGCAATTAAAATGTCTTTATTTGCCATTATTTTTTTTTTAATGCCATCCCAAATAGCAAGATTTTCATTCACTCTTTAGTTTCCAGGAGGAAAGAAACAACAAAGCGGTGCACTTGAAGGAGATCGAATGAGGAAGGGGTGGCTTTGAATGAACCAGAACCAGAAAAGCTGTGGTTGCGACCGCTTTAAAAGCAATTTCAGCTGTTCATGGCTCTCTTCATGTGACAGGATCAAATCCTGCCCGTCATATTCAGAGGTTCAGCCTCACAGCTTCTCAATGGCACCTAAGGCAAGCGAGGTTTTGGCTTAAAAATGTGTGTAAAACCGCAGCTTACTGATCTTCATGGAGTTTGACATTATATATACACTTAGCTATTTTACAATGTATGTTCCTGTTGCATCTGGGAAAGAAAACACTGGGAAAAAGGTCATTAAAATCAAGTAACAGTGTTTATGTGCTACTATTTCTTCCTTAGCAAGGAAGGAGCAGCCACGCAATTGTATTAGGGCTCAAATGAGTGTGAAGCAATGGGCCTCCCTTTGCCTGTGCTTGTGCTGTTCCTCTCTTTCTGCTCTTTTGAGAAGATGACAGAATATCGACATTGATACTGGGGTCTGTCTCAGGATCCTGGGGTTTAGACCACATTCCTGCTTGGACGGATGAGGGGCAAGAGTTTGGCCAGTCCCAGTCTAATACAACAGGCAGGGAGGTAGCTTTTGCCATGGATTTCAATGGCAGTATCCTCACACTGAAAATTACACTTGGGTTTAAGAGTTTTGCTGAATGAGGACCTCTCTGCTGAAGTTATCACTAACAGTGTCTGCTGGACTGCAGACGTATTCAGAGGGAATGAAACGGAGGCCACCAAGTGATTTCTCAAAGGACTCAGAGCTGTCAATAGATAAATAATTTCCTCTGTGCCCTGCCTGATACTCTCCTGTGGATTTATTAAGATTTAGGAGAAGGATAGGGATTCCCTGAAGTTTTAGACATTACTGTCAAAAATTGACATTCAATTCTCACGTGGCAAAAAATGAAGCCAATGTTGTTATTCAGATTTGGGGTAAGTATGGAAGATGTAATTGAAAATTGGACCCAGTATAAATGTGATGTAGGACAGCATCGTTTCTGCGGGAAAGAAGAAAAAAACCATTCTGGCTCATGTGTCATCACGGAGGGGATGTAGAAATTAGGGTGTTTGTTTCAAACCCTCCCTCTCTGCACCTGATTTAGGAAAGGAAAGCTGTGGAGGAAGCTTAGCAGCAAAAGCAGTGTTTGCAGACAAGGAGAGAGGACCTAAGAAAACTAAAAATGAATCAATGCTGTTCAAAACAGCCATGGGGAATAAGAAATGAGCTTTACATATAATGAATAAAAAAGAAAATCCATTAGCGAATGGTTAGAAGGATAAAAGGCAGTAGAGTAAGAAAGAAGGAAGAGTCAGTAAAACTAGCTGTGGCTAAAAAACAAGTGATAAAATACCGGGGGGAGGGTATAAACATTTATCACAATCAAGGCCAGATCCAAAAATCTCATGTCCCTTCAGTTTAGTAGCCTAAGTTTTAAGTTTCTCTTCCCCAAAGTGGGATCCAAAGCTGAGAACGGGGTGTCTGAGGAGAAGCTGGTGCCACGCGGGGCACTGAGAGAACTGAGCTTGCCTCGGGAGGCTGGGGAGCCAGGAGCTGAGCTGTCCAAGTGAGGGTAGTTTCAGGCATAACCCGGGGGCTGCAAACCAAATAGGCCAATTACAGAAATTCCAGGTCAAAAAGAGAGGTGACCTGGACCTACAGAAGCGTTAGGATTGGGCCTCTGTGGAGAAAGGGAGTTTTTGGCTCTTTTTCAGGATTTTTTTATAGAGTCTTTAAACTTGCCGGTGTCCTAGTTTAGGCATGACATCCTTCTTCAAGTCTCAATCTGGATATACATCACAAGGTACTGAGGAAAGTACTGATAAATTTGCTGGCAATCATTTTATTTTTAAAACGCTGGAAAAGCTTTTAAAAAGGAATGCAATTGATTGGTCCCCAAGATAACTCTTCAAAGACAGAAAGGGACAGAGATAGAAGTTGTATTTTGAGGAATGTTTGTTGACACTGAGATAACGTAGACTGCCTGTGAGGGAAGTGAGGAAAGGCACAAAACAAGGACGTCTGGAGACAATACGGCACAGCGGTGTGCGGGTAGGAGGCTGGAGGACACGGTGCTGTGCCTCCGAGGAGCTCCTCTGGGTGTCTACAGCAGCAGCTCTGAGGTCTTCAGAGGGAGCCCAACCTCGCTGTCCCCTCACTAAGCAGAGAAAACCACCACTGAGAAGAAAAACAGCAAGGAGCTTCTTGATATGTAAGCAAGCCCCCAAACAGGGAGCAGAACTAGTGGGAAGCGCTGGAGAGAAGCGGCAGGTGGTGGCTGCTTTCACCGATGGATTAGATCCTGTCTGCGTCTGCGGTGTGCCAGCGCTGATACCATATGGGCCCTCGGTGTCCTCCTGTGTGAGTGTCATAGTGGGCAAGGGGACAGACTGCTGAAGCACCCCCCACGGCTCAGCACTGCCAGACGCCGTCATAGGTGGCTCTGCCATGTCTGGTGTGAAAAACATGCAAGAGTAGAAAGGAGAGACAAGTGAAAGAGAAATGGGCAGAGTCAGCTGTTCTCCAGAACTTCATCTTCACAGTCTTCGCGGGCCAGATTCTGCTCTCAGGTACAGGAGTGTGAATGCAGACCATCGACATCTGCTGGGAGCTGCTGGAACTGCTGGGGGAGCATGGGCTGGGAGTCTCCTCGGGGGGACAGGGTGCTCCCTGACTGTGGAAAACACACTCAGGGTCGAACCTCCACGGTGGTGGCACTGGGGAGGAAGGTGAGGAGCTTGTTCAGCCCTGGAAGTAGCTAGAAGTCAAAGGACTGAAATGAGAAACCAGAGGGAAAGGCACAGCCTGCACAGGCACTGTGGGCAGAGGGAGATTTCATTGGAAGCCTTTTTTTCCCCCAAAATATTTCTCCCAGGAGACTGGAGTTTTCTCTGATTTATTAATCTGTGTTTTAATAAAACCGAGCCCTGGGTGGCGTAGCTGCTGAGAGGAAAGGGGGAGCAGTTCTGCTTTTGGGCTCTGGCTGGTTTGGGCTCCTGCTGCACGGACTTTACACAGAAATCTGGAGCAGAATTTAGCCCAGAGAAAGGCTGGAAGAGAAAAAATGAGAGAACCAGGTGAGAAGCAGGTTTTCCCCTTCAGAACCGTTTTGTTTACTTTCCTGTGTCAGGTTGGTCTCCAGCAATACTCCTTTTGCTCTAGCACAACCTATTATCAGCAGGATTACTGTACATTTACCCCTTCACAAATGAGAACAGAATTTAGCCTTATATCTGCATCTGTTTTAGAAATATAACCCTGGGGAAATTAAATTTAATCCAAACCAGCTTCCTTCCTGCTTACATCTCTCCTCCAGGACAGAGCCCACACTGCAAGATGCCAACACATTTGCTCAATCAGGAAGAAGGTTCTGCTGAATTTCAGGATAAGAAAAAATTTCATCATCATTTCATACAGAGCTTATTCTGTGGGGAGGCGGTTGGCTGCAGAGCCGCGAAACACCCAGCCGAGCAAGTTCAAGTGAATTTGCTTACTGCTATCCACATGCCATGTAAAAACCACCACTGCCTCTGCCTCCCGCTGGGGTGTAAGGACAAAATCTGGCTCTTCAAAGGATGACCACTGTAGAGGATCGGCTTCAAAGGAGAAGTCCAGTGAAGTGAATCATTTCTGTGGGGCTTTATTAAAAGAAAAACCAGCCATCTGACCCTGCGATGATGTCTCAGACCAAACTCCATGTGCTGACATGGCAGCAAACCCCTCCGCAGGGCATGGCCTCGCTGAGCAGATGACCTCGGTGCCAGTGCCTGTCTGGCCAGGACCCAGTAGGGAGGACACATGGTGCAGAGCCCCACAAAGGCGCTCTGTCCTGCAGGCGCCCCCAGATGCTGGGTCTAACAAAGAGCCCTGTTGCAGCTCCAGGCTTAGAGCATTTAGACTGGACATTAGGAAAAATTTCTTTACTGAAAGAGTGGTCAGGCCTTGGAACAGGCTGCCCAGGGAAGTGGTGGAGTCACCATCCCTGGTGAAGTATTTAAAAGACGTGTAGATGAGGCGCTTAGGGACGTGGTGGTGTTGGGTTGATGGTTGGACTCGATGATCTTAGAGGTCTTTTCCAACCTTAATGATTCTATGATTCTATGATTCTATGATTTTCTTTGCGCATGGGTTGAAGCAGGTCCTGGCTCCCATGCCTGAACAGTGCAGACGGAGAGTGGGGAACTGGCAGTGAGAACCGCTTCACTCACAGCCTCCTGCCCAGCTCCAGGTGAAAAGAAGCACTGTTAGCAGCAATAAAGGCTTTTCGGCAGCTCTCACCGCTGGAGGCAGCCTCCCTGCCCATGGCTGCAGGCTAAGTAGCAGAGGGGCAGTGGCACAGGCTGGCTGTGACCAAACTGTGCAGCACTTGGCTCTCAGTCCCCTTCAGCCCCCGTGGCTCTAAAATATGAATATCACGTTTTTGTGGGTTCATTTTTCTGTATCTCTAATACTGCAAGTGGAATAACGGAGCAGTGATTTTACAGCATCACACTGGGAATCAGTGTTTCCTGCTCTGTGAGATGCCCAAGGGCACATGGGCACCCTTGGGGACACAAGGGCTGATGGGCTGGCGTTGGAGGACTGTGTGTGACCCAGGCTTGGGGCAGGCTCTACCATGGGGGCTTTTGGGATGAGTCCTGGAATAAACGAGCCCTGAACTATACCCAGGGGCAGCTTTGGAGACAAGTAGTTGGAGCAACCCAAAACTTAGCCAGGCAGTAAGTTAAGCGGTGTGAGCTATCAGTGCTGGAGTCAATTCTTTTTTCAAGTTGTAGAGTAGGTATTTCTAGTGTGTTGTGTGTTGTCTTCTGCAGTGGGCAGAATGGTGCCTTTCTCTGGTGGAAAGCAAAGCAAAGCAAACAGGAGTTCCTCTTTCACAGAATGAGGTTAACATCATAACACTGATGAAGCGACACATGTGTCCACATTCAGAAGTGTAGGCTGAATAAGAGCCCAAATCAGGTCAGTCTTCTAACGGATGGTGACTGTTCTCGTTACACGGTTTTCAATAGAGAGAATTCAAAACGGCTGAGAAACCACAAGGACAAGATCACTTCTTTGTTTAGGTTGATGAAACTTACTGGAATTTAAAAAGAAAGGAAGAAAAGCTGATTGAAGAGAGAGTAAAGATTTTGTACATCCTTATTGTAATCCAAGTAGTTCTCCTATGCATGTCTCATAGGGGAGAATGGCTTAAGAAACTCCAGGAAAAACAATGCATGAGCTCCAAAGAGAGAACCTCTGCTGAATATATATTTCCTGCAGTGTTATATGACGTTCTTAGCAGTAAAGCCTCTTCCCTGTGGACTCTGAATATATGATAAGACCCTTCCCGAGCGCACAGCTGACCTGTGGCGGCTGCTGTCACAGATCAGCTACTTTGCTGCCTGCAGCAGCTCAGAGGTGCTGCATCAGCACATTCAGAGCACATTGACTTGCCGGTCTGTGAAATGCCACCTCTGCCCCCAAAATTCACCCTTTTGGTATCTGCAGATTTAAAATGCTTCTGGGAGAGAGTCAGTACCCTGCATGGGGCCTGGTGGAAATTCACACTCAGACAAGACACGCTGGTGAGCCAAAAGCAGAGGCAGGGAGCAACACTGTGGCAGCATATTTTCCTCCCAGATGACTACATGAACTGACAATTTAAATACACTTACAGTTGACATGGAATATAAAGTATTTTAAAAGCTAATTTTAGTTCAGATACCCCCCAAATGCTTATCTAACTGACTATCAGTCTCCTACAGTGCCAAATAAACGATGCCAAGTAAATGACATTGGAAGAGATCCTCATATGAGCATGTTGCCAACTGCAATTTCTGCTACTGATCTGGCTGAAATGACAGGGAACCAAACAGAAGACGAAAATATGAAGATGTTTATGAAGCTGCAGAACTGACTTCTCATAAGAAGTCTGGTTTTCAGAAAGAGGAATTTCATTGAGTAGGGGAGAGAGGTGAGATCAGATGGGAACTTCCAGAGTGAATAACGTGGAAGAATATTATTTACAGGGCAGCTCTGCATAGGCCAGTTCATCAGCTGCCATTTTGCCTCTCCTGTGGCTTGAACTGACCAGGTAGATCCACGTTGAAAGCCACATTGCCAAACCGGCTTAGTACTGAGCCACAGCTTTTATATCCTGCCTGTTGTCCCACAGATACCCTCCCTTCAGCCTGGGGATAAGGTCAGAAAACCAACTGGACCCAAGCGAGCAACATTTGACCGACCTCAAGGGCTGCTGGGCCTGCACGGCAGGAACAGCCCATCAGCAACATGACCCATTGCGGCTTTCGTGTGTGCCTCCCTGTGCTCGCTGCAATTTCGCAGCAAGCTGTTGTCCTACCCTCTCACCTCAGCTTGTGATGTACCCCTGAGCTGGGCAGAGAAGCAAGGTTGTAAGTATTTGTACATGTTGCACATATTTTCTCATGCACCCACTTTGGTGCACCAAAATTCACCCAAGCTAACCAAACCCTCCTACCCAGGCAGCCCCAATCTTCCTCCCTGGAGGAGTTTCCTCCCTGGCATTCAACGCTTCTTCACCAGAGTGCCCCACACATTAATAGTTGTGGGAAAGCTCAGATGCAATTTGCAGATGTCCCTGTATGTCAGGCATTTCTCCTGACAATCTTGGCTGCCTCTTTCCTCAGCAGATTTCTGTATTTGTGCCATCCCAACGCTGGCACGGCAGCACCGAAGAGCAGCAGTGCAGGTGGGGGACCCAGCTTTGGAGGGCCTGATCCAGCTCCCTTGCCAGCCTTGCTCCACTTGAGCTCACAGCAGAGCCTTGGCGGGTTGTGGTGGCAGCAGCAAGGGGTCCTTGCACTACCAGCCAGCCCTGCACGGAAAAATGGTCCTGCTCCACCATGACAGGTGGAGGAGAAAGGGTGGGTGGGTGCTTCCTTCTCCCTCTGCTAGCAAGGCAAAACAAAACCTTTACTCTTTAGGAGCTGATCTGCTCTTGCAGCTTACTCCCCACTTCAGGTCATAATCCCGTTTGGTGACATCACAGGTACTGCTGCGGCCGCCAAGGTGATATCACAATGAGAAGCTTATGGCTGTAAATGGGGAATAAGTCACAAGAACAGATGACCTCAAAAGGAGCTAATATCCTGTTATTATATAAATGTCCCTAATACTTATATAAATGTGCCAGTAACAAAAAATAAGAACGAAAAAAGGCCCGATGGTCTATCAGCGTATGTGAAGATGTGTGTGAATTTGACATTTTCTCACAGACCTGTAGATCCTTTATTAGTCTGTCTTGCCTCTGAAAATCTTTCTGCTATTATCTCCATTTACATAGCTGCTCAGCTTTTAAAATCAACCTCAGATCCTTCCTCATTTAAAAATACTATTACATTTAAAATTAAAAGAAAAGCACAAAAGTTCTCTATATTTTGACATGTCCAATAACCACTTACATGCTTAGGGATAGCTAAGCATCGCAACAAAATATAATGTACATTTTAGTGTCAGAAATTCTTTGAATAATTTCAACATATAAAAGCAAGGAAATGTGTCTTTTCCGTGAAGCCCCCTGGGCTCCATGGGGAATGCCATAGACTGGGTGTAAATATGAAGCTATCTAATTATTAGCTGTTGTATTTTTATGATAAATAGGAACTAATAAAATGGAAAACTAGGTACAATTGTATCCCAGGAAAAGCTTTATTGCAGCTATAAAAATTATACTTCATATGCTGAACTCAATTCTTAGAAGTCGGAAATAATGTTCAGAATCTCTAAGGCCTTTTTTTAAGCTGTCTTGTCTCCATTGTGCTGCTGGTTTATTATTTTCCATGGCCAAATATTTGTTACATTTCCTCCTGGAAAATTTCTAATGGTTTTTCTTGCTTTGATAGGATAAGATGCATGTTTAAATGTCTCTAGGGGTAAATAATTTCACATCAACACTTTCAAGTACAAAGTCTGGATCTTCAGTAGATTTTTACATTATGCAAGTAGACATTTAAGGTACTTAATACTTTCTAACCTCTAGTGCCCTTTTTACACAGAGACAGGCAGTCAGCAGGGATTAATCTGATCCTAATTAACCACAAACTCTTCTGATATTTGGTCATTGCACAGTAGCGTGCTGCCAGGTACACAGAGGTAAACTGATCTGGATTATCTGCCGGTGCATGTGCTTCGCGGAGGGAGGTCTAGTGCTCCGTGTTGTGGGTGAGTTACAGGCAGATACGGCTTTAAACACAGAGTGGGGAGACTGTGTACGAAGCTGGAGTTGTAAGGAAAGGGGAAAGGACTAAGTGGAAGGCCTTTTCCTAGTGGCTTTCTATTGAGGTTTCCTTTTTACAGATAGCATTTGTCAGTGCTGCACTGCAAAAGGGCAGAAAGTGAAAAGCATGAAAACCCAAAGAGAAGAACAGTTTCTTCTTCTTTTTCAGCAGTAAAGGAGCATGACTTTGTGGATACAAGTCCTCTCTATTTTTCTTTCCTGTGTACAAGCACCATGTCTGATGGAGCCTCAGGAAGGCGCCAGCGAGTGTGTGTCTTTACTTGCACGCTGCCCACCGTGGCTCTCATCTTCCTTACCGAGCAGCTGGGCTCTGCCCTCCTCACGCGACACAGACAGCAGAGTGCTGAACATCTTCCCCAGCCTCATGGTAGCCCGTAAAGCAAACAAGATGCAACAAAGTGAGCAAGGTGAGCATGAGAGGAGTCTTATGCTGGCAGTAAGGAGAAGCAGTTGTGAAAGCCTTGTATCGCCGTGGCACCGCAGGCAGCAAGAGCACCTGGGAGGAGAGAGATGTGTCTGCTCGAGGCACGAAGGAGACCTGTGTGAAGCACAGAGACCACAGCAAAGCTCTCAGGCTGCTGCAGTCCAGGTGTCCTGGTGTAACCCAAAAGCCCAAAACAGCCTCTCTGAGACCAGACTCCTGCTCTCCCTACCCTCCTGATGCGGGATCAATGGTAGCCCACGGTGTCCTGCACCAGGAAAGGCTTTGCCTTACTTTGCCTTACTTTGGCTTACTATCTCCATAGAGGAACTGTGATGTCCAGTATTTCTACCTAGTGGTCCAGGTGATGGATTCAGCCTGTCCTTGTGACCGCTGTGAGTGACAGCGGAGTAGACCTGAAGGGACAGCCATGCACCGGGACAAAGAATCCTCCTGGAGAAAAATCAAGGTTAGTTTACAGCCATAAGAGCAAGGGGAAAGCAGGAGATCCGAAGATGGATCAATAAGTACGTTCACAATGGCATTGGGATCCTCTTTCAAGTGGAAGTATCCCTCTGGTAATTGAAGTTAGTCAAAGTCAATGCAGAAGAGAGCATTAAGGGGTTGATTTACAGCAGGGTGGATGGGTTGCACCTCCTGCTGGTGTCCAATTTAATGTGGCCTGGCTGATGTGGCTGAGAAATGAATCATCACACTCTTCGTGAGTGTGTTCCCCCCAGTTATACACC
>NW_009188460.1:41740-57646 GCF_000690835.1 Fulmarus glacialis
TGACAGTTTTCTACAAAAAATTTATGCATTTATAGCAGTTCTTTTTTTCTTTTTCCAGGAAGGCAACTGCCCTAGCACACATCCTTCACAGGCCTGAACTGATCTCCACCAACTCAAACCTGGACCTGGCATTTGGTTCCTGAACAAGGAGATGCAGCAGCTGAGGCTAGAGTGTCCTTTCTCTCCCAATGGAGAGTCTGAGGATACCATCAGTCTCCTGGAAAGAAGGCTGCTGTCTCTCTCAGCTGTGCCTGAGAGAGCACTAGCTGCTAAGAATAAGCCAGGGCTTTTCTCACTAGAAGGGAAAGCAGATTTCTTTACTCTGCCGGGAAGAGCTCAGGAAATCATCCACTTGATTCCCCTGCCAGCAGCTGGAAGTTTCCCCAGTTTCCCCTCCCCTGCGATGGCCTGGCACTGTCTGCTGGCCATTCCCCAGCCCCCTCCCTCCCACCCCCATCACAACCTGGGGCCTTGGGCAGCTCCGTTGGGCTCTGGCACACGAATCTTACCCATGGCAGCTGCATTTCTCTCCTCCTAGGTATGAAACAGTGCGCAAGGATAAAGGTACAATGCAGTGTTAGAGCTGAAGATGATTCATGGATTTCATTTCCACGGGAACAAGCAGTAATTTGCAGTTGCACCCTCCTACCCACTGGTGTCGGGAGATGATGGTGCTCAGCTCTACCAGGGTTGGTCTACTATTTGCTAAGGCAACAGAGAAAACTGGGTACACGAGGTGGCAAGAAAAGCTTGTTACAGAGCCAAAATAATCCCTACCAGTGTTAATGCTGGATGTTAGCAGCTCTAGCTCTTGATCTTCAAGACAGTGGCAATGGCCAGACCAGCACTTGAATAGAGAGCCAATACGTTAATACAAAACTTTTCTCAGAAAGGTGGGTCCTGGACAAAAGAGCATCCTGTTGCCCTGCTCCCTGCAGGCTCTTCACAGACCCTCAGCCCCGTTGGACTGTTGCCTCTCTCATGTTGCCTCATTTGTGATGGTCGCTTGAGACTTCTGCATCATATCAGGGCAGGCTGATAGGATCACCCTTATGGCTCACGGAAACAACTTTAAAATTGAAATTTTTTGCCTATATTGTTGCAGATGTTCCTACAGACAGAAAAAGGGAGGAAGCAGCAGAACAAAGGTCAGGGGAGAAGAATCTCCTGGAAATGGGATCCTGAAAAGTAACTTGCTGATCCTGAAGTGGCTAACGTTAGGGAAATTCACCAAGGAGCTACGTGGTAGTTCTTCAGATACC
Organism: Fulmarus glacialis; assembly: GCF_000690835.1. Taxonomy (NCBI): domain Eukaryota; kingdom Metazoa; phylum Chordata; class Aves; order Procellariiformes; family Procellariidae; genus Fulmarus; species Fulmarus glacialis. Next base: position 43,003 of record NW_009188460.1, read on the forward strand.
GTGGTGACTGGGGCACCTTCAATCCTCTAAGCACAGCGTGATTCACTGCTGACTCACAAAGGAGTTTACCTTTGTTCAGATGGCCCCAAACAGGAGAGGCAAAAACCAGCTCAAGCTGTAGAAGTAGGCGAGCAGGTACTCACATGAACAGGTGCTGGTTTCCAGCATGAAGTTTGTTTGCTTGCTATGCCCTTTCTTTTTTTCCCCCCTTAACTCTGAAGCATTGTCCCTGAGCCATAGCAGTTCTTGGAGATCAAGAAAATAAAAATAATGTCCAGAGTAGCAGCGATTTTGGGAAGCTGCCCTCTCTCATGTCAGCATGCAGCATGCTTCATATCCAGCCATGAGCTCTTTTTGCCACAGCTGGAGTCTGGCAGGAGAAGAGAGCTGGCTCCAAGCTGAGCTTTCAGGCTCAAATGTAGGCTCAGCTCTTACAGAAAACAAGCACTGCCTTCTCCTCCTTCAAAGTGAAGTATGCTGGAATATGCATCTAACAAAATAATATTGTTTTGTTTAGGTTTCTCTCTAGTAAGCGGCTCTACTTCAGGCCTAGGTTCAGTAACACAATGTTACTCTCAATTTTGCTCTGGGGAGACTGAGGCACCATGTGGCTGAGGGTCTTGCGTGAAGCCATGCAGAAGGCACGTGCCCTTAACTACAGGATGGCTGCTAGTGTTTCATCTGGAGTTGTTCTCTGTGCACTTTTGTCCTGAGATGCCTTTCAAGCTGGGATCCTCAGCACTGATATATTCCCAGCCCCTGAGGTTGTACATTTGAAAATGTAAACATGGCAAATCTGTGTTCTGGAAGAAGACAAAATTAAACTGTTAAACTATCTTGTTTTATCAGAAACATTACTAGTAATAAAAAAGAAAAAGTGTTAAAAATCTAATTGCTCTTCCTGAAGGTCACTTCTTCAAGGACACAACGATGTGCTGATTCTGCTTGAGATGTGGCGTAACACATATGCTCACTGCATGACTTGTAATTAAACATAAAACATTTATTTCTCAATGGATTTTTTTCTCCTTGCTTAATGTGTCTCTCTTGCTGCTTTGTCTCATAACAATTCTATTAATTAAGAAAAAGTGTCAGAGGACCAGCTGATGAATGAATGAATCATGAAATTAAGAAATTGCTGGTTTCCAATGTTTTCTTTCTTTTAGAAATAGAACAGCTACATCTGTCTGTAAGTGCTCATGTCAAATATGGGGACATTTAATATTGCAGTTTCTTGGTAAACAAGACTGTCCTTTTACTTCAGTGTTTCAAGAAGAGAAAGAATATTCATGGTTTGTTTAGGGGAAAAAAAAGAGTTAGCAGTTGTCACAGTGTCAAAATTAATTATTTTGGATCGATCCATTTGCCTCGATCTTTATGACACTCAAGAATTCCAAACACTTATGAGTCAATCATTTAAATTCCTCAGCTAAACCCCGTACCTCATTAAATAAAGAAATAAGGAGGGTCTTGATATGCTTTTCTTTAAGCCTGTCACTCCGCAGTCTGAAAATACAGATTATGGCATCTTAAACTATTCTCAGGAGTTTCCTTTTTAAATAGCAGAAGAGCCTTATGTTCCTCTATACATTTCATCACATTCTCATCAGTGACACTTTCTTGCTGGTTCCTCTTAGGACTAACTTCAAACACCACCTTCAGTGGTGGAAGGAGACTATGGGACATTAAATTTACTGATGACTGTGGTAATGTCACCAAGCAACAAAAGATTGTTGGATGTTGCGATGGCCTAATGAAAGACAAGGGGAAAGAGAGAAAGGGTGTACTTAGAAGACACATCGGGAAAAATTTAAGATACGTGTGAACCTTTTTGTGTGTACTGACTTCTTAAAGACATTGGGGTCTAATGGGAGTTTTGCAGAACGGAGAGAGCGACCCAAAATATCAGACTATAAGATTGTGTATGTCCCAGATTCTGTGCTTTCTTCACTCTGGGTGCAAAGCAAAACAGAGGTAGGCAATTCTGTAGCATGTACCCTGCTGAGATACAAACCACACTGGAGACAAGCAGAAAATGTCTTTGGGTGAGGGGGAAATGGCTTGAATGCCAAAAAAAGTGAAGATATTCCCCCCAGACATCTTGATACCGGTGCTCAGTGTGGAACCTGTCTGTCCGCCCATGTCCCAGCTGCTGTCTCAGTGCCTGGTATGACCCACATGGTCTCCTCAACACTGACCCCACGCAATGGCAGAACAAGGCTGGGGTCCCTCTCACCTCCCTTTAGCTGCTTCCGAATTAGGTCTCCTGTGATGCCTCAGTGATGGGACACCAAAGCTGGGCTACAAGGGACACACATGCACATCCTTCCCCACCTGATCTGCCGTGCAGTCGTAAAGCCTGGATCTCCCAGGAGCTCCTCCTTCCCTGCCTCCGACCACCTTCCCCGCCTCCCACCACCTTCCCCGGACAGCTGAGGCAGGCTGCTCTGAAGTCCTCAAAAGGCTGAAACTTTCCACTTGGTGTAAGCCCAGTGAAGCCTGTAGGGAGGCAGGATATCTGTTGATGGATGTAGCCAAGAGAAGCTGCCGGGCACAAGCATCCGCCCTTTTCAGACTGCTGTGGCCGTAGTAATGAACCAACCACGTAAGAAATTTTTAACTGCGTCTTAGAGATACGGATGCCGGAGCTGCCATACGAGGGCCTGGTTACACACCACGTCACAGAGGGGCCTTTTGGTTTCTCTGTGGCTCAGGGAATATCTGATATTGATGGAGAAGGAGCAGCCACTGCTGCCTGCCGCTTCTTCCCAGGAGGATGCAAACTGTGCCAGGGGGCTCGAATAGCAGTTTTTCCACTGAGGCAATTAAGTGACTGTCAGTTTGAAGGGGTAAAAGATGATCGTTACTAACTTTCACACACCTTTGCTGAGCTAAACAAACACACATTTTATAGCGCTTCCAAAATCCCACAAGCGCTCCCTTCAGAGATCAGCTAGGATCTTTCAGTTGATTCCGGGCTCCCCTATGTCAGTCATCTTTGCATTTCTTTGGGCTGAGACCCCAGTGCTTTGGTGAGCTGCAGTAACATGCATTACAGGATGCACGGGTAAGATCATCTTCTCCTTTCCAAACCATGGTAACTTCACAGACAAAGTTCTGCTGATGTATCCGATCCAATGTCCAAACTATGCCAACAGATACATTTCACATACATCATACATTTCATTCCATCATACATCTCTATTGATCATGAAAGCCAGCTTTTGCCCTCATCTGTGTTTTCTCATGACAGATCATTTCTTCTCTGAGCATTCAGCTTACTTTTGTTCCTGCTTCTTTAGGATGGCACAGCTGGTTTGTTTTCCACTTTCAGTTTTTCACCTTTCATCCCCTTTTCCCATTCTCTCACGGTGTGATGAGCATTACAAACTGGTATTCGGACCTGGGCTGCTGCCAAAGGGGAAGCTTAAATCAGAGGCAAATCAGAGCCATTTATAAATCAAATCTGAATAGATTTTTGCTGCAATTTGTGTCTCACAGTATTGTGCACTGTGGTAACTTGAAGGGGAAAGGCATCAAACACTCAGGGCATAAAGAGGCTGAGTGGCACTTTGTCCCCCAGAGTCCAGACTTCTCAAGTTTCTCTCCTCCTAGCAGGTAAGACCTCATGCAGTGTGGTGGCCCTTGTCCAGATCTGATGAGTCACCTGTGCCAATAGCCCCCATTTCCGCAAGACAGCAGAGCAGCAATTAACTCCTTTCCCAGTGTGTGGGTGACTTCATGTCATGCACCTTCATCGGTCAGGTCCTGTGGCCCATGGAGATGTCCCCACCATATGCACATATAGCGCGTATGGAGATGTGCTACACCGAAGTTACAAAATTTGCAAATCTGCTTTCTTATCCTCCTACTTGTCTCTCAGGGGCAACGCCAGCACCTCCCAAGCTCTGGGATAAGAAGTGGTGATGTTCACTCTCTTGGTCAACATCAGGGGACAAACCTAGCACTGTCACATTAGTTACTGAACTCAGTGGAAGCAGCCTGACGCCCTTCAGCTCTCTTGTACTTGTAGTTTTTGTCCTGTGCAAAATCCAGATTGCATGTGGCATCTTCAGCGAAGCTTCCCAGGAAAATAATGATTATTTTCGTGGAAAAGTTGTTTCTCAATCCCTGAGACTGCAGTTCCCTAAAAAGTCTAGTTCTAAGAACGAGCAATAAGAAATAGGACTGACTGTTATTCCTATCACCTTTGGGAGAATTGTTTTATGTAACTTAACTTAATTTAACTTAAGTTAATTTAATTTATATACTTTTTTCTATATAGCATTCTTTTCATGTACCCAGAATCTTAACTCCTATATCACAGATTGCAGTCCCCTGTCTATACTTCTCATCCATCCATATCTCAAATCTTTTTTTTCATGCCAGTCTTTACATGATTGCATATAATTTTCAGAAGATTTCACACTTCTGAAAGTCCATATGGTTGTCAAATTCTTTTCTGATGCCACTTGTTTATGGCTTCAAAATAATCAACAAGGATTCACACATCCTTTTTTTTTTCCCCTTCCCCCCCTCCCCCAGTCTCTTTTGTACACAACTCCAGTAAGATTAATTCACTTCTCCAGATGATGCTGCCAAACTTAACACATCAGCAGAGAAGGCCTGGGGCAAAAATCTGTTCCATCTTGCTATGCTATTCATTCACGTCAGGCTGCAAGCTAGCTGTCACTCCAGAGAGCAGCCAGGTTTTCTTTGGACCATCTACCAAAAATTGCAGCATCAGAAAAGGCACATTCTGGTGACCTGGTATGTCTAAGAGCCAACAAGCCCAGAGAAGAGCAGGGCGCACCTGCAGCTGCATCCTCGCGGATGTCACTGACCAATTCCCAGGGATGCTGAAAGCAGAACTTTGTACCCTGCAGCGTGCTAGTGATAAGGTAAGTACCAAATCCCAATGATTCAATAAGGAGACGCTAAGAAGAGGAGCGGGCAGGAGGAAAAGAGCCTGGGGCCTGTCCTGCTCTGTTCTAGACACAGTGCCGCAGGCGCAGCCCCAAACTTGGGTCCTGTCTGAAGAGATAAGCCAGGGGACGTGTCGGGGAACCAGGGGATGGGAAGAGTGGGAGCACCTCCAGGCTCATGCTGGCCAAGGAGGGGTTAGTGCTGTACTGAGTGCCATTTTTAAGGACCCGGTGTTTTGTGAACCATAGAATCATAGAATCATTAAGGTTGGAAAAGACCTCTAAGATCATCAAGTCCAACCAACAGTCAACCCAACCCCACCACGCCCAATAAACCATGTCCCTAAGCGCCTCGTCTACACGTCTTTTAAATACTTCCAGGGATGGTGACTCCACCACTTCCCTGGGCAGCCTGTTCCACTCTTTCAGTAAAGAAATTTTTCCTAATGTCCAGTCTAAACCTCCCTTGGCGCAACTTGAGGCCATTTCCTCTCGTCCTATCACTAGTTACTTGGGAGAAGAGACCAACCCCCACCTCACTACAACCTCCTTTCAGGTAGTTGTAGAGCGCGATGAGGTCTGCCCTCAGCCTCCTCTTCTCCAGGCTAAACAGTCCCAGTTCCCTCAGCCGCTCCTCAGAAGACTTGTTCCCTAGACCCTTCACCAGCTTCACTGCCCTTCTCTGGACACGCTCCAGCACTTCAATGTCCTTCTTGTAGTGAGGGGCCCAAAACTGAACACAGGATTCGAGGTGCGGCCTCATCGGTGCCGAGTACAGGGGGACGATCACCTCCCTACTCCTGCTGGCCACACTATTTCTGATACAGGCCGGGAAGGAGAGGGATGAGCTGGATGGGAAGACAAACAGAAGAAAAGGGAAGGTTAAGGGCAGGAAGGGAAGGACAGGGAAGAGGAGGGTCTGTGGGGACAGGCAGCACAAACCCAAGGGAACTCATCTGTGAAGGAAGGGGTTGAAACAGAGAACCAGCCCGTCAGCTCAGAGCAAGGGCTGTCCTGGAAACCTGGAAAACACTCTGTGCACCCAGGCCCTGTTGGCAACCTGACAGCTTCAGCATCCTTAGCCCCTGGGGCTGACAGCTCCCCTCCACCATCCCCGTATCTCACCCCGATGCCTTGAAGAGCAGGGTCTTGCATGGCCCCGCGTGCCTGGAGCTGGTGCACTATGTGGGACTAGAAAAAGGGAGGAAGGTTACAGCTGGATCCTGTCTTTCTGCTCCTCTCCTGCCCTTTGGATCATCCCAGATCATCTCCAGCTCTTGCCTCCCCATCACATACCCAGGCGGACAGCAGCGGCAGCCCTAGCTGTGCCTATTGCTGCCATAGGCAGCCCCGAAACTCCTTTCTTCGAAATTTCTGCACAGTCTTTACAAACATGGCAGGGTGGGAATGAGCATCTTTACCCCTCCTGTGGGAAAACCACAGAGCAACCAGTTCTTGAAAGAAAGCAAGGCAGCAAAGAGCTGGGAGAGAAAATTAAGGGCAGCAACTGCATTTCTGTGGCTTTACGCGGCACAACAAGGGAATGCTGGCAACTAGTCAAAATCCATAAGCAGAGTAACTAATTAAAGCTTCACTTTCTTGTGACCAAAAAAAACCAAACAGAGTAGGAAAAAGTGGGACTCAGCCATGTCACGGCAAACCATGTAAAAAACCCACCTGCTCCTAATCCCAATCCAATTCGGAAAAATCAGTCCATGCAATAGCACGTGAACTGCAAAAAGATGGCTGTTAATTCATTGAAGTAGGACAAATTATAAAATTAGTATTAAGTATTGCATTCTTAAACTGTACCAGTTTTGGGAGGCCCTGTCACCGAGTGCATTACACCTAAGGAGCAGGAGTGCTCTGGTGGCACTGCTAACCTAACAAGAAGTGTTGTCTTGGCAGGAGTTGGGTCATACTTAGCAGATTATCTCCGTACCAGGAGGGTTAAAATTTCCATCAAAGTAAATAGGGGAATTTGTGACAGCCAGCCGGCTTACCGTGTCGTGCTCAAGGGCTTGTTTGCAGCAGATGTTCGGCTCCATCTCGAGCGCAGCCCTGAGCGGTCACCCCGTGGGCTGTGGCTGCTTCCTCGCCCGTGGATCCAATGCAGCCAAACGACACGGCACAGCCATTTGGGTCATCAAGCCTTCAGGTTATTCTGCTGCCCAGCTTTGTGATGGAGGGCAGGGTGATAAAGCACAGCAGCGGGGTGGAAGCCCTGTCAGCGGCTAATAGTGAAACGCAGGGCACAGAGGGTGCAAGGGCCAGCAGGTCGTCTTGGCGGAGATGGCTGGAGCAAGGCTTGCTTTCTACTGTGCTGTGAAGGGAACGTCACCGTGTTGACCCCGCGCTCTTTGGGGACGCTTGCTGCAAGCAGGCGGACCCTGGGGACGGGGGCACGTCTCGGGCTCACCAGGCACCGCTGCGAGGTGCAGAGGGCACAGTGCCAGGGCCCGCAGGGTCCCCCGCCCGCTGTCCCGGTGGCGTCCCTTGCCTGGGCTGGCAGCTCCTTGTGCTGACACTCGTGTGCATGAAGACCACGAGATGGCACTAGCAACTTTTGCAGGCTGGTGGCTTCCCAGCGAGGTACACAAAAACCCCCAGCATGCTGCATTGCTGTGATCCCATCACAAAAGACAGGTACTCCACAGTCACAGAGACTTGAACGAGGTATTTCTCTTACTGACTGGTCAGCTTTGGCTAAATCCAACTCCACTGTCATTTCATTACGTACTAAAGGTCAGCAGTTTTTATTTATGATGGGCAGATTGGATTAATGGCTTCCACCTACCAAGCTTTTTTGCATTTTATGCCTCATACATCCAGGAGAAAAATGATGAAAAAGGGCAACTGATTCTGAAGTGAACCATGCTTAATGCAAAGGGCTGAGTCAAAGCAGAGACAGGGTGCGCCTGTTCAGTTGTGAAACTCTTTAAGACTCCAGATGCCCTTTCTGTGGCCAAATTGAAGCAACACTGTCTATCTGTAAATTGCTAAATAATAGCAGGCTGAATACTGATCTCTAGCTCCAAGGCCAGCCCAGCACTGATTGACTTGTGTCCACACCCTTCAGAGCTGTCCCACTGGTCACAGATGTACCACACAGCAGCTGGCCTGGCTTCCCTCCTGGACTGCTGCGGGATCCTTACGGCTCTAGGACACAATTATCCTATTTTGCAGGGGAGGTTGTAATCCAAAATAAATTGAGGACTGCCTTGCAGCCCAGCTGAGAGGTGTTTTTACAGCATGACCCTGAGGGGCTGAGTTTCAGGCCCTGTGGGATGCCCAAGGGCATGTGGGAGGACAGGAAGATGCAGAGTCTGGTGGGACAGTGTTGGAGACAGAGGGGCCTAGGCTTGATGTAGCCTCTTCCATAGCGAGAACAGTCCTTCGGGTGAAGGGCAGCAGGTAGTGTCTTGGAGAAAGCTGCTTGAAGAGGTCCAAAACAGAGCCAACAAGCAATTAAATGATCCAGTGTCTGAACCTTCTCCCTGTCCCACTTCCATTTACCACTGCAGACATTTGCCATCACAGGATTTACAACGCCTTGCAGGGCTTTCCACATCAAGCAGTTGGATTCCTCCCCCACATGCCCATGTGCAGGACATTTCCTCCCAGTTATCTCACAGCCCGTTTATTCCTGGGCTCAGGGCGACAGGATCCTTCCCAGGTACTGAAGTAACATTGCCCAGCACTCTGCATTGACTTCTGGAGCAGGAAGCGCTCACTGAAATTAGCTGGGTGAAAGCTGCACATAAACGTGACTATCTTCTCATGGAGGGCATGAATTCAATGCCGTTCATTGCTATGAATGCTGTGGAAACCCAAGGAATGAAGAGATTCAACAGGAAATTTGACAAATTGACGGAGGATAAATCCATTGGTAGCACAATGTAGCAGTTGGTCACACAGTGATCTGAACAGAGTTTTTGGCTCAGGAAGTCTGGATTCTGTAAATTTAGCAATTTACACGATGCTGAGTCCTGGAAGCTGGGAAAGGATGCCACAGGGAGGATTGCTCTGTACTCAAATGACACTTGGGCTCAGATGAGAGCGAATTCATTATCTGAACAGAAATAATTGAGTTAGTTTGGGGAAGAGTCAACATGGTTTTATAAAGGGAAATCACACCTCATAAATCTATTAGAGGCTTCAGAAGGCATCAACAAATAGGTGTACAGCTAAGAACGATTTTCCAAAGTCCTTCATCAAAGCCTCTTAAAGAAACCATGCTGCGATGGTTTAAGAGGTAAGGTTATGTGAATAAAGGACTGATTAAAAGGCAGGAAACAGAAGGTAGAAATAAATAGCCAGTTCTGACAGTGGAAGGAGGTTGGCAGTGGAGTCATGCAGGGATTTGTACTCAAGCTTATATTTTTCAGCATGACTTAAACCTGGAAAAAGGGGGGATTCGTGACATGGGAGTTTGTTGAAGTTATTAAGCATCCAAGATAGCAAAGATGATGGACAACGGAGGAAGTTGCAGAAGAGTCTCACAATACACAGCAACTGGGCAATAAAAAGGTAGATGAAATTCAGTGTAGCTAATTCTAAAATTAATTACATTAAAAAAATAAATCTAATTTTACATACATGATAGTAGGTTCTGAACTGACTTTTATTGCTTGGGAGTTGGACCTTGGGGCTATGCAAAGATCTATGAAAAGGGTAGCTTAGTGCTCAGCCGCAGTCAAAGCAGCAAATCACATTACTAGGAAAGGAAAAGAGAATAAAATGGAAAACACCTTCAAGCCATTCTGTAAATCCACAGTGCATCTGTATCTCCAAAACTATGTGTTATGGACCCCCCTAGCTCAAAAAGCACATAGCAGACTAGAAAAAAATACAGAAGAGTAACAAGAATGAACAAAAGCATGGAATGGTTTGCCTGTGAAGAATAACTAACTAGATTAGGACTTCTCAGCTTGAAAGGATAAAACAGAACAGAGGGAGGTTTTCTAGCAATCTATAAAACCATGAGTTGTCTGAAAATGGTGAACAAGAAATGGTTATTGACTGTCTCTCCCTAGAGCAAACCTAGGGGGTATCAAATGGAGTTAGCAGGTAGCAGGTTTGGCAGATAACCCTTCCTGTACAACATGTAGTAGTTCCACATGTAGCAGTGGAACTCCCTGCCACAGGATGCTGCAGATGATAAATGGGCTCAGAAAGCAATTGGACAAATTCAAGAGAGGAAAACCATTTACAAAAGTGCCATCTATGGCACCTCAGGCCTTCTTGAGCCACACAATCATTCATATAGTCTTTAGATACGTTCTTATGAAGGCAGCTCAGGTGTCCAAGCTAGGCCCCTGCAGTGCTTACTACTTAGGCATGAAACTGCAGGCGTCAAAAACCTTCTGTACAGGATCACAAGAGCTCGTCTCCTTACTGATACCAGCCACTGAAAACACAAATGTATTCCAATATTCTGATTTCTTCAACAGTTAACGCATCCATGGTTTTACTCGGCTTCCAAAGCCATTTGTGAGATGGGACTGACTCGTCTTATGCCTTGCGTAAGGGAACGAAATGCAGCCTCAGCAAGTTTGCAGATGACCTCCAACTGGCGGGGGTGACTGATACACTGAAGGGCAGGGCTACCATTCACAGAGACCGTCACTAGCTGAAGCAAGGTGCCAACAAGAACCTCATGAAGTTCAATAAAGACAAATGCAAGTCCTGCATCTGGCATGGACTAACCTGGCATGACAGCACAAGCTAAGCACCTACTGGCTAGGGAGCAGCTCTGCAGAAAAGGATCTTGGGGTCCCAGTGAACAGCAAGTTGAACATGATTAAGCAGTGCACCCTCGCAGTGATAAGACCAGCAGCATACTGGGTGGTATAAGCAAGGGAGTTGCCATCAGGTTGACGGAAGTTATTCTTCCTGCCTATTGAGCACTCCTCAAACCACGTCCAGAAGGCTGCATACAGTTTTGGGCTCCCCAGTATGAGAGGGATATTGACAAACTGGAGAGAGTTCAGATGGTCAGGGAGCTAGAGCATATGATGTGCAAGAAGAGGCTGCGGGAGCAACTGCAGTCTTCCAACACCTAAAGGGGAATTATAGAGAACACAGAGCCAGAGTTTCTTAGAGGTACATAGTGAAACAACAAGAGGGAAAGATCACAAGTTCGAACATGGGAAATTCTGACTGCAGATTAGGAAGCAATTCTTCACCATGACAGTGGTTAAGCACTGGCACACATTGCTCAGAGACACTGTGAAATTGTCACCTTTGGATATTTTCAAACCTGACTGGACAAGGTCCTGAACAACCTGATTTAACTTCAAAACTTTGAGGTTTGAGCAGCTTTGTGCCTGCTTTCAGCAGACACTTTGGACTAGACGACCTCCAAAGGCCTCTTCCAACTCCTGATGTTTCTACAACTCTATAACTGCCATATAAATATATATAAAACCCACAATGTTAAACCATAAAACCATAAAAACTAAACAAAGCCAAACCTACATAGCTTTGCATATACAATGTAATGTTGACATGCAGACAAATCCCATGAGGGGAATAAAGAAATGTATAATAGATAACACCACACACTGATGGAAATAAGAGGGAAGCACTATTATGAAGACCAACGTACATGAAACAAACCAAGATGGGATTTAAGCACGCAAGATTACCAATATGTGTCACAGCTCCTATTTCATCATTCAGCTTTACTGGAGCAAATGATTTACACCACCACAGTGAGAATCAAAAGATCTGGTCTGCAGAGGCAAAGCTGAGTCCAACATAAAAATATTTTTGCTATGTTTATTTTGTAATTATCCCACCAACATGCACTGCCAAGAGCTGGAGAGCTTGTGTCACTGCAGTCATTCTGAAGCCTAGTTAAAATAGTCAGTGAGTCTGCAATACTTCATAAATGAACACGCAGAAGGTTAAGCACAACTGACTTTTCATCTCTATTTTATTTCACAGAAGCAACGCATTCTGGGGTGAGAAGGAGAGAAAGTTTAGGGAAAACCTGCAGTTCTCAAATGACATCGTTCATAATTTAACCAAAACAATAAGTAAATGCCATGAAACTTGTGCATATTCAACTCTCTGAAGAGATCAGCCCCGTCTTAAATAATGGGAAGAGAATTAATGAAGCCTGCCTTCAGTGAAACACTCTTCAAAATCTGGCTTGCTTTATTAGAGACAAAAAGTTTCCTGTACACTATCACCTCTGCTTTTCCTGACAGTAGGACACTCAGTTATTCCAAAATTTGATTACAAGCACCATGAGTGTAAACAATTAAAACTTTCAATTCTAGTTAAGTATCAGTAAACAGAACAGAAATACTTGGAGACAGAACCAGTGGAGACAGCATAAATTCAGAGTCTGTGGAAGCTCATTTGTCTTTCTTCCCATTAGGACTAACGTGGTCAAATCTGGAGCTGAGATGTTTGCAGAGCTGCCAGTTAATGCCGCACACGAGCGTCACGATTGATACTTGAGCTATCCTGTGCTTGTTTGTAGACCTCCAGTACCAGTGCTTCCTGCCGCGTCTGGAGACGGCCCCCAGATGTGCTGAACTCCTTCTCGCAGAGGCACACCCTAGGCGGAAAGACGTTTCAAAGCCTCCTCTTCGTTAAAAGCCCCAATCAGCTTTTGTCAGGAATCTCGATGTTGGCATGATCCCAGGATCAGACAGACACATCAGCTCAAACCAGTTTTTGATTTCATGTTCAGATCAAATGTTATCTATATTATTAAAATATTGTGAAAAGGCTTTTTTTTTTTTTCCTGTTCCAAATAATCTTCCAAATAATGAATACCAAAATTTTTAACAGATTTGAACCAAATTTATCCTGTTGGTTGGCATATCTGGAAGTGGCTGGTGTTCATAAAATGGCTGTCCCATAAATACACAATGCTATTTCATAATTTATTTTTGTACTACCAGAAGTATGACGGAAAATAATGAATCATAGGTTTAAACCTGTGGAGCCTGACTGTCCTAGGCACTGCTGCTCGTATGGTGAATTGCAAGCTGATGGAAAAAAACTGCTGGTCTGACCTCTCAGTGTTTTACAAGAATTTTGACAGGGTACAAACAATAACATGGAGCACAACTTTGGATAAATTGGGTCTGCTGTTTTCAGAGGTGGGTTGATCTAAAGGCCACGAAAGTCAGACGAAAGACTGCATGGACTCTGAAGGAGTATAGAGCATGCACACCATGACAAATCCTTCATTGGTGCTATTTCTGGTCCCAGACATTTCTTAAAAGAACAGTTCACCCAAAACTGCAGTAAGCCTAAACAGTTTGGAGGGCAGGAGGAGGCTGATCATCTCCTGTGCTCTTAGAGCTTGAATAGATTTTCCTATTTATACATTGTGTTTAGGACAAAAGACAAGGTCTACCTCTGGTACATGCTATGATAGCATCTCACAAAGAGGAGACTTGGACTTCAGCCTGATGCCTCTTTCCCTGTGTGGAGAAAATGACAGCAAAAGGAAAAAGCCTTGAGGAGTACCATCCCGATTTTTGACTATCCCTCCGGTCTCTTCTAGATCGGGGGTGCAGGTTTAATAGAATTCCCCCTCTTCCGCTATAAACCGGTACTCAATTTTCCCCAGGCTTTCTTCCAGAATTGTTTGTACAAACTGTGCATTTACTTAAATGGGCCAGGGGAGCTGTTCCCCTTTTTGTAAATATTATTTAGAGTGTGTGTGTGTGCTTTTGGTGGTTTTTTTTTTTTCAAAACAGCAATTCTTGAGAGTAAAACTACCTGGTAATATAGCAAACATTTTTCTCCACAAATGTGTTTTTATTCCATCCACCACAATGCCATCACGGTAGATCTTCAGCATCTGTACCTGTATATAGGTTACATACAGCATTTTACATACACCTTTTAACGTGGTCATTTTCTCACCAGACCAGAGCTGCAATCAGCACCACTTCTCTGCCAAAAATGTAACTTTTCAGAACACGCATGATGCAATCTGTATATTTAACTTGAATCCTGGTGAAGGTACTTAGCTGTCATATTAACAGCTTTTTACTTACTTTTTTTTTTAATACCAAACGAATTGGAGCAAAACAGGTTATATCAAGAATGCGTATTTTAAAAACATCACTTGAAAAGCCAGTAAAATTTGACTTGTTCTCCCTTTGGAGAGAGGTATTTGAGAAGAAATATGTTTTACTCAGAAAGAAATATGCTTGCACTGGAAATATGAAGAATAAGTTTCTGCATTAATTATTTTTACCAGAAAAATAACAACCCCTTAAAAAATAAGGAGCTGCCATGTATTTGGGACTAGTGGTGTAGCAATATATAAAAATGCTGAGTTATCTTCCTTATTTTGTATTCCAAAAAGGTAAGCTCTGAATTGCCTGAATTAGAAGTAGCAAACATGGTTTACTTGGGTTTACCAGTGTCTACACGAGCGGGGCCCAGATGGCTCCCTTCCAACTGGAAAGGATGGGCTTTTTGAGGGGATGGATTGAAAATGTTCTGTAAGGTTTCTCTTTTGGCACTTCCCGCATCCTGGACTGTCAAAGTAACAGATACAGTGGAGCTTCCTCTTCCCTGGGGAAGGAGTGAAGCTTCTCTTCACCTCAGCACTGCCAACTCTCAGAAGTTAGAAGGAACCGTGTGTGTCCTCACAGGAAACATCTTGCCTGACTCTGCTGGAGGTGCATTACCGGGACCTAGAATCATACAGTCATAGAATCATAGAATCGTTTAGG
>NW_009188461.1:0-8531 GCF_000690835.1 Fulmarus glacialis
TGCCCTGCCGCGGGGTGCGGGGCAGCAGGACGGCGCTAGACCTCTGCTGGGAAACAAGCCACAGGCGACCGTGGCCTTCTGCGGCAGTTCAGAAACACTTCGTGAAAACACCTGCCCTTAGTTTGCCTTTAAAAAGTTGATTTTGATACAATTTTCACCTCCCGAGAAAGGGCCCGACGCAAGGACAGGCTGGTTCTGACACACCTAAATAGCGACTGACAAAGCAACTACAAATAACGAGCGATGTTAAAGTATATGCTTGTCAACTCTGTTCAGAGGCTACTTGATCCAGTATAGCTAAATTAACACTAAATTTCTATTATTCATTCAAGGTTAAAAAACCAGCCTGGGTACACAGATCAACTCATTATAAAATAGTCTATCACTTTTTATTTGCAAACAAATTAGGTGGCCAG
Organism: Fulmarus glacialis; assembly: GCF_000690835.1. Classification (NCBI taxonomy): domain Eukaryota; kingdom Metazoa; phylum Chordata; class Aves; order Procellariiformes; family Procellariidae; genus Fulmarus; species Fulmarus glacialis. Next base: position 417 of record NW_009188461.1, read on the forward strand.
CAATTTATCATTTCCTGAATTGGACTTATCAGCTAAAGTACACACAATTAAACTGCTATTGAGCTTCCCCCCAAACAGGCCTCCTCTACCTGACGTGCAGACAGCCGGAGCCCGAACCCGGCCGTTTCAAACAATTACGCACTACTTTCGCAGCTTCGTATCTCAAACACAGGTATCAGCTTAATTTCAACGGTATTTGAATTTAATAAAGTGTAAAAGTAAGTGAACTCCAAATATTCAGCGACAAACTTAAACTCTCCCAGCGTACTGTAACTTGGTTTGTATTAAAAATATCTGCTTAGTTACACGTGATACTGTCATTAAAGCAAATGGAATTACTCACTTGAGAAGAGTAAAACCTCTGGCAGGATTGGTATTGAAGACTCTCTTACTCCATAAAACCTAAAACGATGTTACGTATCATAATATAAACAACCTATGTTGCAAAGAGGCAACTTGCAGCACCACAACTTGCTTGCACAATTGCTAATATCTTAACAGTTTCTCCAGTGACCGTTTCCCAATTAAGTCAATGCTGCTGAAGCAGTGGAGACTTCTGATAGCAGAAGCCTGCAGGTTCAGCTGGTGGGGAAAAAAAAGGGTATCCAGCACTAGGTCTACCCAAATCCTGGTCATTTGTTTACTGGAATTAGACCCATACCTGCAAAGATACTTCAGCGTTTCTAGATTAATTTCCACATGCTGGTTTTGACTTAAAAAGTTCTCATTTGTTTGTAACCTATTTTTTTATGGACCCGCTGACTTTTCAAACTGACTCTCTCAGCCGTTGCAGGTGGGTAGTGAAGTTATACTTCTGACTACTTTGTGCCAGCTGAATAACCTCACACTTTCCATGTTTCCAGCTTCAGTGAGCTGTCAGAACATGCAGTGTGATTTCTAACCATCCTCAACTAATTTTAATACCACAACCTTTCCTGTTAAGTTGTAGTTTAGCAGCACCAGATGTACCTTTAACATCTAGCACAGCTCCCTCACTCACTCTTTTCCTTCTTATTTCTTCAGAACGGTTAAGCGTGACAAGAATAGCAACTGAACTATCAAGAGGAATAGTCACTATAAATGTACCACTAAAAAAATCTGAATAATTAAAAAATAAATTCTAATTTTTTTTTGCTTTTATGATGTTGAATTAAATGTAATTCAGGAAACAACTGATCCATGAGTGTTTAACTATAGTTTCATAGCTTGTACTATTTATTTCTGGACTCATTAGCAAGACACAGATATTTTCAAATGGGCTTATCTGTTTAGGTTTCTAAAAAGGTTGTGACCTGTCTACATGACAGATTGGCGTAACTGTTTTAAAAATTCCAAGATATCTAAATCCCAAGTCATTTAGATGCTTAATCAAGAGACCATCATAAAAAAATAACTTGTTTGAAGACCTGGTCTTTATGGATACCTCAGAGAGGTCTCTCCGCTAACAGCAACCATCAATAGTACATTTTCAGGAAAAAAACCGAAGTCCCAGGAGCTTTCATTTTCCTGTTCGGAAGACTAACAAAATGAGTGATCTTCAGCTAACATGATCCACCTCTACTACCTTCTCTTTATAATTTCTTTACTGCATCAATATAGCAAATGAAAAATCATACTCAATTTTAAAAGATTCTTTGGGACTAGTTAATTTAAGAAAAAAAGAAAAAATTAACAAGTAAAAATCTGAGCTATGTATAAACATGTCTGGTTAAGTAAATGAATAATCCATATGTAACCTACCACACTGACAAAGAATATTTAATACCGCTTTTAATACTGACAACTTTCACAAAGAGATTTAACATTTTAATTATAAATCAGTTCAATAAAAAAAAATACCATACAGAGGTTCTTTTGCTTAGAACAAAGATTGCTGACAGACCAAGGAGCCAACAAGAGTTAAGGAAAGTGTATGTATGCTGAACAGTTAAAAAAAAAGGCCACTTACCAATATCCCTGAACTCAGAGTAGAACCTTCACAAAGTCATTAATCACACTGTTATTTAATATTTCTATTACACAAGCACTCTAGAGGCCCCCAATCAGGATAAGAGGCACACAGCTTGGCTCCACACCAATACGAAAAGGAGGTTGTCTGAATACAGGATTCAAAACTACAATTCAGGGCCACACGCTGAATTCCACCCAGCAACTTTTAATGGGCCTGACTGCAAGAAATGCGTGTGATCAAACAGCCAAACTCTGCTGAGGACTCCACCGGCTTCTGGCTTCAAAGCCAGAACAAAGTACAACGCACTGCTCTGAATATTCACTGGCTCTTCAGTATGAGAAGAAATAGAAATAAAATCTAATTTCTATCTGTAAGCATAGCAGACAGAATAAGCATAAGTGTACCTAAAAAGAGATACGCCGTTCAATGCTTAAATACGTAACGGTTATTTCAGTGTTAGACCGCACGGAGAATCAAAAATATTCCCCAGGTAGTTACAAGTTCTTGACAAACAGAGCTGAAAACATTGTACAAAGAGACAGATTTATCCAGTGGATATTGGTAACAGTTCACGAACTGAGTGAAACTGAGCTTGAGTCTCAAATTGCAGAAGATAATACAAAAGTGCAGAATATTATTTTTCAGGAAGCAAGCTATATTCTATTTCCCATTTATTTTTGTAATCATTTTAGGAGTGTAACCAATAGCAACAGGGACCAAAGTAGCTCTTCACCTCTTCCAGAAATTTATTCCTTATTCCCATATACTTCTATCCTCCCATTACTGCATGAGTGAGTGCACCACACAAGCCGTCAAAGGGATGCAGCCGTGAAAAAGGCAGAAGTTATCTTAGCATGCAGCACCTGAGATACAGCCATAGTTACAAAAGCATTAATGCAGCCGTAGAGCGCGATGATGGCACATCACCTGGAACCACATTAACAATTCTGATCTCCCACGAAGAAGGTTTGACCACACTCAAAAGAGGCCATCAGGATTAGAGAGTAAGATCCTGTCTTACAAGGAGTGTCTAAAAGAGGCTGACTCTGTATCCCAGCAAAACAAAGGGAAGTTGCAAATAAACCACAGATGAGGAGTAGCACCGGGGAATGGAAAGAACTATTTAAGCTGAAGAGCAACATTGACACAGGACAAAGCAGATCCAGACTGAACAGAAATTAATCTAGACTAGTTACAGGCATCTGATAACCGTGAAGAGACCAAGTACGTGGAATATCCTTCCGGGAACATTCCCCTGATCTGCGAGGGCAGAAGGGAGATGCTGTGAGGGCAAAAATCCTGACTAGTTCTGAAGCAAAACTTGACAGACGTATGTGAGTCCAGCAAGAACCCAGGGCAATTTCTTTCAGTCTTTGCTCCTACGAATCAGTGGCTCCTTCACTACCAGCCCAACCCTGGCATACAGCTCTGGTCAGTAAATGAGTCGTACACAGGAGAGCTCTGCACAGCACTTGGGGCCAGCAGGCAGAAAAAGAAATGCTCTCCATGAATCCCTCACGCACCTGGTAAGGTGGCTGATCTGCGCTGTGCTTTCACAGCCAGTGACCAACCCCTCCCGACTGTGTTACACGAGAGACGATTTGCCTTTGGCAGTGCTACTGGAACTGGGATGCAACTTGGATGGCTTCTGATCAGATGGGAGAGACTGCTGGATGTTTAACATTTTACCGTATTTTTCTTCTACTTATTTTTCTTCTACTTCCTACTTTGTAGGAAACTGGTAAACAGGATGACTCTTACCACATTTACTTGACTCTAAATAATTTTAATTTTAAAAACTTTAAATCAGTTTAGTATTTCATTGATTATATTCTTACATAACACACTCAAGACGGAAAATTCAATTTGATGAGGAGGCATTAATGCCCATTTCATTTAGTATTATACAGGTCATCTTCAAATAGGAAAGTACCATGTGGTAAAAGGTTGTATTTAGCGTGTCACAGTCACTGGCGGTTGTTTTGTATCTCAAAGAACCTTTGTAACTGCCTCAAAATAAGAGATGATTGATTTACAAAGTACCAAATTTCAAATTTCATATTCCAGGACTAAACATCAAATAATTGGACAAAGCTGTCCCCCTGTCTGACCCGTCACAATCAAGCCCCTTTCAAGGTTGACTGCCTGCATAAGAAATATGTGCATAATTTCATTTTGTCTCCTGTCCAACATCCAATGTTAGAAGTTAATTAAATTGCTTGTCCATTGTATTCATCCACTTACAAAGTTAATGATATTCTGTTCCTGAATTAAAGAGAATTTTATAAAGCCTGCACTATGGAACCTGGCATGCTGTACACTGAGGAGCTGAACTCTGTCATGGTTCCTGATTGCAGCTCTCCTAATTAGGAAACAAAATGAATGTTTCTGCGTCTGCCAATGCAGAGGACAAGTCATTCCAACAGCGAGGGTAAATGCTTCGTACAATAGCAACTTAATAATATCTCATGTTTGACTATAATAAATTATGCAGGATTAATAAACCTGTTAAATTTTTAAATTACCATAACAAAGATGAACTGCAGTGTAACAAGACAGCCTTAAAAGAGGGACACAGGTTTGAGGGAGAGAACAGCTTCTTGCAAGGGCATCAACCTTGAGGACACTGAAATAACCGGATTCTCGTTCTTGCATGAGATGAGGAAGGAAACCATAATGATATGGCAATCTACTGGAACCAGCTGGGAAGCTAGGATTAATAATTTAAACTATACTACTCTTGTGCTTTTAGCCTAGATACAAAGATCTGGTACCTGTGCAACCATATAATCAGAAGTGTAATGCAGCTGCAAATCAAGTACTTGCTAATGGCAAACTTCTACAATCTGGGAAAGCTGCTGATGACAGCGCTGAAGCCATCATGAGTCAAAGCTAGAATTAAGCACAAAGCCTACATGCCGTGTGAGAAAAAATAACCATGTGGTCGAGTAAAAACCATCAGAATACCACCCTTGCACAGAAGTGCTGTTTTAAAATGCTCTTTTCCATATTCAGCAGAAAGCAGCCTTATGTCACTGGAGACGCAGTCTATCTGACACCAGCCTTTCTAATTGGTGTTGCCCAGATTATGACCGTGCTGCAGCTGGGAGGAGGACTGCAGCACGCACGGACTTGCCGAAGTCACCTTTCGCCAGTCCTGGGGCAGCCTAGCACCGGCGGCAGGAGCTTCAGCCCAGCCTGTGCGAGCAGAGCGGCAGTCGGTCGTGTTCTCGGGGGTTCGGACTGCGTGGCTTTGCGTGAAGCAGCTTGCCACATCAACAGCTGTTACAGAACTGCTCCATCAGGGTCATGCTTCAGCTGGACTCCAATGGATGTATTTGCTCAACCAGTGCCTCTGCAAACAACTGTCATCGCTGCCAAAACCTCACTTAAGGTGCTTCCAGATTATGGCGTACAAAACCTACACCTTCGTGCTCTTTATTCAATGCAATCATATTGGAAACTCAAGCATGGGATGGCAAAATAGCAGCCATTTGACACGCACAAGAGAAAGCCAAAGCCTCTGTAACGCAGAGCGTGACGGCAGTGGTACCTGGGCTGAGGGGAATGCACTTGTAACCCTCTTCGTAACCTATATTCTCAGGCTTCACTGTAACATGCAGAAAAGGTCTGAAATCTCTAAAAACACCGCCAAAAAAGTAAGGTTTTCAGTGTCTATTTATATCACCGTAGTTATGTATTGAACAACAAATACAATGAGAATTGCCCATATTTGAAAAACAGAATCTCTACATTTACCGACTTAATACAACATATTTTACCTTTAAAAATAGGAAAAAAAGTCTCTCTCCCAGCTTTTCATCTTTTATCCAATGCTGTTAATACAGAGAGTTGGTATTAAAAATCAGAAGTGTTACTTCACTGACACTCTGAGCAGATAAACCTGATTCAGTGCAATGATTCTTCAATGTCTTACTCTGCACATTGCCGTTTCAGCGAGAGACAAGATGCATATTACAAGTTTTTTAATTATTATTGCTAACAAGGGGCCAAAACCCAGTATTTCCTAACAGGCTTCACTTCACTGAAATGAAGAGCAATATGATTTATGTGATTAGATATTATAAACCCTTGCACTCTTTGCACCAGTTGCTGCACTGATTCCATAAAGGTATAATGAAAAAAACAAAGCAGCAATAATATAATGATTTAAGCTTACTCTATCAAAGTTCATTAAAAATACTGAAAATTGAGTTAGGAAGAATCCTAAAAAAATTTTGGTGTATGCAAGCTAAAATAAGACCATAAATGAAAATATGTCCAGCATATTTGGTTCAGTGAACATAACAAAACATCAGGATTACTGAAAAGAAAATAATTTTCCTGGAATTATATACAATAATTGTATGTAAAATAACAGAATGCCCGCTGCCATTTTGCATTTCTTCATGTACATTTAGGAGCAATACTTTGTGATAATTAATTTTAAACTATGCTCAGCATTTTCTTCAAGTGGTCTTATTTCCAAAATAAGGTTACATTTACCAATCAAAAAAATGTATTTTGACTAATGTAACTTTTGTGAATTAAAACTCATTAAATAGAATTGGCAAATCAATAAGGACATAAAGATGTAAAGCTTTCCTTTATAAAAGAAACCAAATTATACTCTTCTAATCTAAATACTCAGTCAAGTCACTTGATAATTAAATCATGTGGAAAACCTGCTCTTCAGAACGTCCATGTAAGTTGGAGTATGCACATATATAATACATATTATTTATATTTCTACCTTTCAGAACTTTTCAATTTCAATTAAAATTCTGTAATTTTTATTGGGAATCACATTACATGCACGATAGAGATAAGTTAATTAAAGGACAATCAATTCTAAGAGATGGCCAACAATGAACCTAAACAGTTTACAGATTACCTACTGTCATTCAACTGGAACATGCAGTGTCTGTGGACAATTACAGAAAAGCTTTAATTGATTTTTAAAATTTCAATAATACGGTACATTTTGTACATTTATAAGTACTCTGCTTGTACTCGGATTTTTAGAATTAAAGTGACTGTTGGGACCACCAATGGAAACTCCTGGCATAGTGCAGAGCTTAGGTTTGAAGTTCAATGAAATGCTGGCATTCCTTACGCACCCCAAAATAGCCATATCTGCATCTCAAATCCTACAAATACCTGTTTTATGTGGTATAATGCTTTAAGCGAATCGTATTTTTAAAGGAACATATTCCTGACTAATTACAATTAAAAAAATATTTAGCACACTTACTTGAAGTTTGTTACAGACATGCAGGTTCCATTGCTCTGACAAGAGCAAGAACATTTTTCTCTTTAAATTCTGGCAAGCCATGGAGCAAACTGAATTACTCCAGAAAAAACTAGAAACTGTCACCCTCTGATTCACTGGTAAGACGCTCAGGAAACAGTAGAACTCGTTAAAGCTCTTTCATCTCAACATCCTGAAAAGTCTGAATAAAAAGCGGTTTACTATGGCCTATTTCTGCTGCTTCCTCCTTGTTTTAGAATTGGGAGATCTGACAAGTCTCAGAGAACCGGTAATGAGAGGCAAAGACCAAGCAAAGGCTTGGTCTCCAGCAAAGGTATCTTTTCAACATGGAAATCCCAAAGACATTACTTTATGCTAATAAAGGAAATGCCAGCAATTCTGCTAATCCAGGTAAGACGCTTGCTGACGTTCCACTCCTAAGGAGGCAATCCATTTTTGAGGCTACCCCTGTATCAGACAGGCATCAGGTATATAGTCAGAAGAAAGTAAATGCTGGCTCACACCTTCTGATCTACTTATACTGGTGAGAGCACAGAGACGAACAAGGCATTAGGATGAATGTGCTTTAATCTGCCAACTCCCTGGGCATGCCAGCTCGTGATTCATCCTGAAGCAGAAATCCAGCTTCATGGTAGGAGGAACTTGGAAGGATGCCACTCCGCTGCAAAAGTTCATTTCACAAAGAAAACACTACAAACAGATTAGGAAGAAATATGTTTGCCATATCTTGCTTGGAACTGTAATTCACCATTCCTATTAATGCTTTACCTTCCAAAGTCTCAGATGAACCTTCAGTGATTGAACTGCCACAAAGGAACTCATGGTGTTGTGCTAGAAACAACAATATAATTGTGCTCAAAGGCTTACCATCTTAATTTGTGAGGTTTTTTCC
>NW_009188461.1:8544-23512 GCF_000690835.1 Fulmarus glacialis
CCTGACTTCTTAAAAAATTTAAAAAAAGAAAAACAAAACCAAATGTCTCTGTAGAGCATATGAAAAGCGAGCTTAAGATTACTTCAGTTACTAGTCTGTCACCACTGCCTTGCTCACATCCTATTTTTGGCCTTGCTAACATCACCATATTGCCATCATTTTCTAGCTTTGAGCTAGTAAACGGTAAAGAAAATATATTCACTGACTTCTTAAAAAATTTAAAAAAAGAAAAACAAAACCAAATGTCTCTGTAGAGCATATGAAAAGCGAGCTTAAGATTACTTCAGTTACTAGTCTGTCACCACTGCCTTGCTCACATCCTATTTTTGGCCTTGCTAACATCACCATATTGCCATCATTTTCTAGCTTTGAGCTAGTAAACGGTAAAGAAAATATATTCAAGCATTTCAAGAACAGCATAGCATCATAAGGCACTTTGTGAAGCTGATCCACTAATAACAAAAAGACCACTGTAGAAACAAAGCTCATGGCTCTGTAACGTGCTTTTCGATCATATGAAATTTGCTAAAAGGTAGTATGGGAGATGAGAACTAAAAGCCTTCAAATTTGCAACTGAGGCCTAACTTTACTAAAATTTTCTACAGAATTAATTGAATTAATTGAAGATATGTTCATGCTCAGTATGATGTCAATGCTTTTGAATGAAATGGCAGCTAGGGATGCCACGGCACTGAGTGGGGCACCGTGGGCTAGGAGACAGCTTTGACAATGACTCAAAAGACCAAGACTCAGCTGATCCGGAGTTACAGCAAGGCTCAAGAACCATGCTTTGCTGCTGCAGCATCGTAAACTGTATTTTTACATCTGAATTTGAAAACAAATAAATAAAAAACAATTTCCATTTCTAAATAGGAATACACTCTCTTACAGAAAACAGCAACAGATGAATTAAAGAGCCTAAAAAACAAAACAAAACAAAAAAACCAAACCAAACCTCTTTCAAAGAAGTGAAAAATATCAGTCAGTTGTACTGTTAGTCCACCTACAGGTAGGGTTTTTCTTCCTACAGGTTCATACTTGAATTAAAAAGAAGCCACCATTTGAAAAGAATGTTTTAGTAATAGTAAAAGCGAGAAAGAAAACCTCTATATTGATAGAAGTAATAACTTGAATTTTATTTTAAAACTGAGAAGACAAAAATAGTCTGTATAAATCAAACGAGTTGTCTCTTCATGTCACTTTTATGATGGGCATTAATCTTAGTTTCTAGACAGAACTGCTGTCTGATGTAACCACGCTTATTGACTTAATGGGAAGAAATTTATATTAGTCTAGGAAGCTGTGATGAATGCAGTCTTAAAGTTCAATGACTCAAACACTTTAGTAACCTCAAACATTGACCCAGGTAGACAGAAACTTAAATCTTAATCCTGGAACATAAGTTTATGCCTCATTCACATTTTGTTGCTAAGAAATTTCGAATGTATTTTTTACATCTATTTATGCATGCATGTGTGTATAAATATAAACTCTATATGTAGTATACATAGTTTTGATATAGCAAGATGTCTGTGGGGAAAGATCCAAAGTACATGCCTTTTATCACAATGCGTGCTCCCTCCCAGAACTAAGGAGTGCAAAAGTTGCCAAGGGATTCTGAAGCAAATCTGAAGCTGATTTCTTCTCAGCAATTAAAAACTAAAAATGAATATGCTGAAACTTGACGACTTTGCAACAGAATCCTGTTCAGCCTTCGTAAATGCTAGCGCAGGTGGCAGGCTATTGCAAAACATTCCCCAACTGAGCATGTGGATGGGCTGTTGAGAGTGCTGCTCAGACCGTGCTTTGACATTTCTCACAGCTGATGCTCTCACCCGCCTGAAAGAGTTTCCTGGCAAACCCCTCCTTCCCACCCCAGCTGAAGATGTTAGTCTAAGGCAGCGCAACGGCTATCCTACCCGAGCCCGAGACGTGCCCACGTAACTTAGACACGCACTGTCAGCGATGGTGGCACTGATTAAATTGTTTCACACCTGAATCGTGAAATGATGAGTACAGACAAAGTATACTGAAGAACCAACAGAATCCTAGTTTAACTTCCTTCCTATGTATGGTATTAGCATGTAAACAGAGGTGGACCAAAAAAAAAAAAAAAAAAAATCAAACTCACTCTATAGCCACAGGCTATCAGAGTGGGGGTATACGGAGCGCCTGCAGCTAGCACCCATCAATTAGTTGTAATTAAAAGTTGGGATGGTCCCAGCAGTGACTGCAGTGAGTCCTAAGACTGCATACTGCGGGGTATGTAGAACAGGGCAGAGGAGATGGGCTCCACCATCTGATGCACGTGTTCCCTGATATACTCCCATTTACTAGTTTTGGCCAAGGCAACTCCTTTGAAATGGATGAAACAGCAGAGGCGTTTTGCCTCTGCTCATAACAAGGGGTCCTTTTTCCATCAGTATTTCTCACCTTCTGTTACTTTCCCTCTCCCTTATTCTGCTTTCATGTTTCTTAAGCACCCCTTGCCTTAGTCCATTTTACAGACAGAATTTCCCTTCTGTCGGAAAAAGATTTGCCTATATTCAGGTCCACACAGTATGAAGACTTTGAGACGGGACGTGTTCTCACTCTCCTTTCCTACCAACTCCCACAAACATTTTTGCAGAAAATGGTGTAACTACGACTTCAGTTTACAATCTGAGATGAGCCTGTGCACACACGGAAAGAGTCACCTGGTATTCTTACTGCCTCCTTCCCGGACGGCAAGAATGTATTTCACTTCATCAGGAACCTGGCACAATAGAAGCAATTTACAACAGGGTTTACAACAGATAACGAAATTATGTTTAATTGTACTCAGGACAAATCTGTACAGAAAGAACACCTCCCTTAGTGCTAGCTGTTATTTGTGATCCAATCAGCTGTAGATTCCCCTTCTGCAGATCTGTCATTGTGGAAGGATTTTTTTTTTTTGTAGTATGTTCTATCATCCCTCGGTCACCGGCATCTTTCTTTTACAGGATACTGAGGCCCACAATAAATCATTCCTGAACAGAAGCCTATATACTTTCCTAAGCTTACAGTACTGTTTACCTGGAAATCTCTTCCTTATTGCCTTGCGAACACTTTACTTTTGGTACTAGTTCCACCTCACATTGGTCTGCACAAAGCCCAGCGGCCGAAAGGCGCCCGATGGAGGAGCGGTGAGAGGCAGCACAGGCACTGCCTGTCCGGAAGCCCCGAGAGGCGACTTCTCCAGCGCTTACAGCGCGGTGTGACCGAGTCAGAGCTCACATAGCACTGGCTCATTACGACAAGCCATCCAGAAACGTGTGCGGAGCTATACACAATGTTAGAAGCCAAGGAAAAGATCCATGAAGAAAATACAGATGCTGCCTAATATGGAGGGGATACTTTTGCTGAAGCAGGTAACGAGAAGGATGCTAACAGAACAATACTGCATGCACATGAGAGGAAGCCAGAGAAAGACTCCTGCAAGTAAAAGAATGTTCATGAACATAGAAGTGACTATGACATAGATTTCTTGCACTTCTTCACAAGGAGGAGGAGCTCAATATTCAGCAGACCTTTTCAAGTTGTAACACACTACAATACTAATTCTTAAGAACTGAAAGGAAAATTTGAGCAGAAGCCAAAGAAAATGCCAGAGAAACTAGAGATTTTCCCGGCGCTAGTTATGTGAGTGTTGTTCATGAAAGTGTGACTTGAGAAGAAGCAAAAGACAAACAACATCCATCCTGAAAGCAGCACCAACGATCACGGTGCTTGCCAAGTCACGGAATTGCTCAAATAAGGCCAAAACAGGCACTCCTTAGGGACCTGGGGAAGGGGAGGGGCTGCATGAAGACTTCAGGAACACATTTTTTGAACGTGTGTCTTCTGACATTCACCTTTTATCAGAATGCCAAAGATGAAATTTAACACAAAAATCTTCCTTTTACATGGCACAGAAAAGAGCCTTGAAATTTAACAGCAATTTGTTAATTCCATTACACAAAACATCTTTCTTACCGGTTCTCCAGATTCCACAAAACCACTTCAATATGGCTGATTGATAGCTAAAAATTTAATATGCATGGTCATAATTACTAGACTATTTGAGAGCAATTATTTTTAAGGGTTTTCCAGACTTCAGATCCTGCAGCGTGTCCAGGCACTTCAGTTAAGGCCTCACCGATCTTCAAGGGATTTAAGGAAGGCAGGAAACTGCAGGCCACTGTTCCCCCCCCATTCACTGCTGTGCTGTTTTCTCAGACATGGCAAGATGCCCGCTTAGATCTGAACTTTCCAAGGGATGCAGGGTTCAATACCCTGCCCTGCCGCTGTCTTTCGGCGGCGGCACGAGGAGCATAGGCTGGGCTGTGGCTCCTCACTGCGAGCCTGCTATAAAGGATGAAGCACCCGAAGGCAGCCCCTGGCAGGAAGGGAGCACAGAAAATGAAATGCTACAGCTGGATGTTGCACTTAGCAGCAAAGCTGCTGGATTCTGCAGGATTCTAACAAAATGGTGAAATCCAGGACTCTGGAGTTGCAGCAGAGTTACTAGACACCGAGCAAAACCAAAGCAGTTCGCGCTCATGCCTCTTCTGAGGACAGAAAGGTGCACTGCTGCATTGGTTTTCACATAGGTAGCATTTGCTGTTTCTGTAATCATGCAACCTAGAAATTGCAACAAATTCTGCAACAGCATTTAATTCTACATGGTTTCTCAGTAAGAGAAATACAATATATGTAGCACTCTTACTGGTTTCTACTGCCTTAGTTATTTTTTAACAAGTCTAAATTTACCTAATCAAGCAGCAAATCCTCCTTTCTTGAGAAAATGGAAAGTAATGCAAGCAAGGTAAGGCAAGAAAACACCACAGCCTTCACACTTGAAAGCTTTTATCGCGTTATACAGATGATGACAGCTTCAAGTGAAGTCTGCACGTACGATCCTCAAAACTGGAACTGCAGTTTTCACAAACGGATTTCTGCAAGCTGTGTCCACAAGCCTCTCCTGAAAGTAATGGTTTGTGTTCCTCTTTGGCCAGCTTCTCTGAGCACACATGGCAAGGCACGCTTTTTATCCACTGTTGAGCCTTTGCTTTGCATGGTGACTGTCCCTATCCTAGTCCTATTTTAGTTCCTCTGGACTTAGGAAAGATTCAATAAACAGACTTATTTAATATCATAAAATACATGCATTCAACGAAAAGAAACATTCTTTTAAATAGGATCAGTTGATTTCAATGCAACAAAACCTGTTTAGCTGATTTAATGCAGCTGACAACTGATAAATCGCAAACATGAATGTTAAACATTATTACACAACTGAAAACCTTTGATACTAACTCATGGGAAGAGCAAGGCTTAGCCTTCTGTGTAATTTGGTTTGTTTTAGAAAATATGATAATAATTAAAACAAACCCTTAATGTCTTATGGCTCACATATTAAAGATTGGAGATCCATGATGTGAAATAATACCTAAAATACCTGAAAGATTTTAACATATATAGATACCATATGCTTGATTTGTCAAAGGAACTACATGTAGTGTAAACACCCTACTTCCACCCCCCACTGTTTAAACTTAAAAGACAGTAGTTAATTAGCTTATAAAATACATGCAAACAGCAAAATACGCATTCTACATTAGGAGAGATTCAAGAATGGATGTATGCGGAAATGCATTTAAGACGACAAAACGCACCGAAGACCAATTTACGTGGGGCCTTAGAGAAAAGTTAGTGTATGGAAATAAGAATGTTACAAGTCAAAAGGAACAAGGCAACCTAGTTTAATCTGATTGTTCTGGGGTTGAGGCAACATATTAATCAAGTGGACAAAACAATTCTATTAATGAAATTCAAAAGGTACAGTACGATAATCAATCTTTTACTATATTGCAAATGATAAAACAAGCATCCAGAAGGGTTATGCTAATTACATGTTTCAAGTCAAATGAACCCATTCCATGCTTTGTCTTGTTTAGACAAATAGAGCATATGTCCATATCAGTGACTGCAATGATACATTAGCCTACTGAAGAACTGGAGATAGACTGTTACCTTCTTATAACAGAAACACACAATCCACCTAGAGAGCAACCTGGGCGTAGCAATTTGTGCGGACAGCGGCGCAGTAGGCGAGGAACAAACCCAGGAGAAGGCGAGCTCACAGGACCACCTCCCGTGTATTCATCTGCAAACGTGGCACGAGGAGATGGCAGGCTTCCTTCCTCCCTGGAAGCGCACGGGGTCTGCACGGCACAGGTCGGTCAGAGCCAAAACGCCTGAGCTGGGCGAGAAGTGGCACAGCCAAGCGAAGGTGGGAGCTTCTCCGGGGAGAGGATCAGCTCAGGGCAGTGTCGTGCAAGTGCCAATTAACTGCTGCTCCTGTCTGGGTTAGCTGGGCTATCTCTGCACAGAACTTTGTAGTATCATGTACATACTGCATCTGTCCAAATAGAAATACCCTCCTGCAAGAATATAATATAAACCCAAATACCTACTTGTTCAGAAAGACCGAAATTATAGCATTACACTTAAAAAGAAAAAAAGCATGAACTCCTACGTTCCTCCACTGCTTGCAGATACTCGGTACAACCAAGCAAGAAGACAACAAGCACATAGGTATGTGCAGAATCAACACAGAGTGCACATGGGAAAAGGAGAGGGGGGAACTACACTTCTCCCACGCTTCCAAGGAAAATGAGGACATTACCTAGAGCCCAGGAAAACAGGGAGTGGCCAGATACACAACCTCCAAATGCATAACAGCTGATTTGAAGTACAGCAAGTATCGGCCATATTATAATTTGGTCTCAGTTATTAAAGTTATATGATCATGTAAGATAACAGAAAGCCCATAAAATTGATATTTCACACTATGCTTATATTGTACATAATATAAGTATTGTGATCAAATATATACAGCTGGAAATATGATTCAATGTATTTCATTTTTCTCCAAGGGTATCATTTTTATGTTACTCCATATAGATGGCTCATACTGGAAATATGAAATATCCTGAAAACAAATGAAACATACTGCAGCTTTTCTATATAGACTCCTGTGCGTATCAGTCAACTCTGTCCCTATTATGTGCAAGGACGTTTTTGTCTAAATAAACACAGACCTTGCGAGGCTTCAACGTTTTTCCTGGCTGCTTTTCCTAAAGTACAAATCCTCCTTCTTCCACCTTAGCCATACACTGCCATTTCCTTTCATTTTCCTTTGCTTCCACTCACGCAGACTGAATACCTCCAGCTACGCTACACTTCACCCTCACAAACGCTTCCTCGCTTGCAAAGCTAATTTCAGCACTAGCCATTTGGTTTTAACTGTGTGTTCTGAAACAGCGGGACTGCGTGTGCCCGCACACCAGTTCAGCTGCATCGGCTCCCAAGGTAACGCTCAGCCACAGGGCGCGGTGTTAGCACGCAATGCATCGAGACATTTTTCACAGATAGTAGGCATTATCTACACAGTTCAACATTTACTCACTTGGGCATCTGGAAGTAAACGACAGCCCAAAAGCAGGATTGCAAAATGAAAATAAATTCCACTATGTAAAAAAGCCCAGGAAATATGTGACAATTTAAAAAAAAAAAATCTTAATTGAAAAGGGTAATATTTTAAAACAAAAACTACTAGACCTATATTAGCAGCCAAACCCACAAGAAAATATTGAGAGCAAACAAGTATGTGCCTAAGGCTGTAATTAAAAAAAAAAACAACCCTAAAACCTTCCCCCACAAAACCAATTGGAACATCCTTTCTGATAAAAAAGATAAACATTTTTCCTTAGCTTTCAAAGAAAGCTTTTTTTTTTTTTTAAAAAAAACACATATCATTGCTATCTATTTCAGAATCCTGAAACCATGCCTTTTTGTATCTAGCAATAGATTATATTTTTATTCAACGCATTTTCCTGTTTTAAGTGCAAAAAAATATAAGTAATAAGAAAATTCAACTTCCCATGTTGCATCATCTTCCTTACTTTTAAGGAACAGTCCCTTTGGTACATGCAAGAGAAATGACATCCTAAGAAAGTTACACTAATAAACCCACAAATGCTATCGACTTCAATGGATTTCCTCAGGAACTTACATATTTACCAATAAAATGGAATTTAATACCTGAAGTCAATGGGCTGTGATCTGGCCCTACATTCTCTTAAATGGGAAAATGTCAATTTTCAGAAAAGAGACACAATTTTAAATTGTAATGACTGCAAGTATTCTGACTCATCTAGTATCCTGCTTTGTCACACTACTGTTTTCCCTGATAAAACTAAAATGTAAGGCATAAAGGAACGCCAGCCTACTAGTTCAAGACAGGAAAAAATAAAATACTTAGTTGCTATATATGAAAACACAACATCGATTTTGTGTAAGTTAGCATCCACATTTAATTTTGAATTTTTAAACAGTAAATTACCAAAATAGCAATACTTGTTTCCTAACCACATTTCAAACAAATTATTAGATGAATCCAAATCACTGAAATGAAAATTTTGGCCTGAAACTACTCCATATATCTTCTAGGACTTTTAAAGTATGCTTCATACGAGAGCGGTGACATTTTTAGGTTAGAGGTTTTACAAGGATTAGTCGTCATTTTTACTATTACATGCTGTATAATCTTCCACGTAAACTTGTGTCAGCTTGCTTTAAATTAACTTTAATTCAGGTTTACCAAAGAAGAAAATCAGACTGTAACTAAATGAGGTCAAGGACTTTGGAAGACCTCATTTAATCCCACAATACTTGGATCTTTTTATGAAGTCCATGTGATCATCTTGAGTCCCGCAAATGGGTGCAAGTATGTATGGCAGATTGAATAACTCTGTTTAATATTAGTCAGAAATAAGAAACAATAACTAATATTTGTAAAAAGTTACACCTGAAATATTTCACTCCGTCTTATGTTAAATGTACTTAGCGGAAAGGTCAGAGCTCCTGAATTTGCTAGATAAATAAATGTTGGTGAGGTGGATGAATCACTGGAGAATTGGTGCATGGCAGCGAATGAATAACCTGCAAATGCTTCCCAAACCCCATTATTTCCCTTTTTCCAGTAGGCCAAAGATTCATGTCCCTGCATGCCGCCAGTTCATTACGGAGAAATATCATTCCTCTTCTGGCACTCTCTGGGCGGCCTCTCAGCCCCACGAGGACCCTTTAATGTTTAATTCCCCATCATCTGCTCCAGTGAACAGCTTAATCTCTGCTTGTATGATCAATACTATATCAGTGTAAATTAAAATGACAATTTTAAAGTAATTAAGCCTGTTAATGCTCGATTCAAATGTCATTATTTGCACAAGGGATTGAGGAGAAATTACATCGTGTCCAGGGTGACAGGAAAATGTTTGAGCCTTCTCAATCCTGTTGCTGCTGTGCCACTGGAGGCTTTAGCAAAGCAGATTAACTTCTAGCTCCCACTGCCAGGATACCTATCCAATTTCAAAAGAGGATAACACAATTTGATAAATTTAATTCCAGCTACAAACTCAATTATTGTGATAATGGATGAAAACTGGGAGGAGACACTAAACAAGACCCACATAAAAAATACACTTAACTTCAGAATGAGATACAACAGTAATTGTTTTATTTGATTTGCTCTATCCCTTTTGAAAACCCTTTAAATAATTGTGATTGTTAGAAGAATAGCCAGCATTTATTAAATAGCATGAGCTCTAAGATCACAGTGGCTGCAGTTTAAAGGATTTTGGTCACAATGGAAATGTTTGCTATCCTTTGCTTGTACAGCTACATTTATTAGACAAGTAAAATTACATCATTACAGTATCGGATCTCATAAATAGATCTATAAAACTCAACTACGCTCAGATGAAATCTCAGCCCATTCTATGTGCTGGCCTTTCTAGACCCTGCCGTGACAGCCTGTAGTCATTTATTATTTCAAAGGAAGATTTTAATAATAGAAAACCTTAAACTTTATGAGACAGCCATAGGATTCGGTTTGTATTTCAAGCCTGACTAGCTGAAAATGTAGCCGAGCTATCGTTATTTGAGCTCATCTCTAGGACTCCAGGATACAGAAAACCACAGCAATTTAGTTAAAACACTGGACAGAGCCGTCAATATTTGATATTTTGAAGCAGATAGCAAAAGTGAAACACCAAATGTCATGGATTTAATTCAACGATAAGAACAGTGGAAAACTTCTTTCACAAAGGAAGTTCAAGGAGTAACAAATTCCTACTGAAACAGGTACCAACAGCTCGAAGTGGGGCCCTAAGAGGGTCAATCAGCATTCCTGTCACTGGATATTGTTTTAATAAATTCAGTTTATCTGACCGTTTGCATTTCCTGAAGTTCTCTGAAATAATTATATTGAATTTTTATTAGTGCACATGAAACATTTTTGGCTTCCACTCCTTTGAATAATAAATGGCATGTATTAAAGTGCCTTACAGGTCTAATAACTTGCATCAGATCCGTGCAGGCTTGTCTTATTAACTTTTAGTTTAAATTACAGCAGAATTCATCAATCAGTGTTTCTAAAAAGCAGACTGCAGATTGCCACAGACTCTCAAGAAAAACGTATCTCAGGACAATTAAAACATCTACTGCGTCTCAAGTATTTAATCAGAAAATCTATCAAATCACAGATTTTCTTAGATGAACTGTCAAAAGAAGAACCCTAAAAGGCTAACCAAAGACCATTAAAAATTTTTCATAATAATGAAGAAAATAAAAAGAAATAACTAAAATTTAAATAGAAGTTTAACTTTTTAAATTAAATGTATTAACTCTAGCACAAACAGAATTTTGAAATTAAAATTAAGGAAAGCTGATCGAGTCATGTACTGTAGGCTTGATATTTCATTGCTAACTCCTTAAACGTAGGAACTGATGGCATAGCAAAGGTCAAATTAAAGTCCTGACTTCCATTTGCTTTAATTAAAAATAGCTTTCTCCTGAAAGAATAGCTACAGATTCAAAACTCAGAAGACAATGTTCAGAAGTGGGAGACTATACTCAATGGGTTGTTTTGGTTTTGGTTTGGTTTTTTCAATCTGGAAACACACTGAATATTACTGTGAGTTAATTATATTTTGCTCTGATAATTATAAAAACTTTAAATCTTAAAGCTACTGCATCAAAACAGAACCAAACTGCTATCTTTAAAAAAAAATGATCAGAAAGCACATCAAACTAGTGAAGCCACTGTTGCTTTGGGATTCCCCTGGTATTTCCAAACACTGCTTTATTCTTCCTTTTCTCACGTTAGTGACAGGCACAAAGACTTGGCTATTGCCATAGCGTATGATAAGCATGTGTGTGTTAGTCAGAGATTACTCTTCTCCAAAAATCTTTAAAGAGGAAATCAAACAGACATTTTTTTGAGGTTTTTTTTAAATTAAGTTGGGAAATATGAAGTAACATTGTTCTCTCACCACAGCAAAATTCTCACTGTTGACAATTTTATGCAGTACATGCACTGACATCTTAAAATATTTCCCCCGCTAAGCAGCACCAAAAATGAATTCAGACATGAATGCTGATTATACGATACTACATGTATTCTACAGCTAATCGATTAATAGAACATATATTAAAAAGTAGTAATGTGGTAAGAGAATTGAATAAGACTGAGATGTTTTTCCTCAAGTTTCCCTGCATTTGTAGTAAAAGAGAGAACACTGCTCCGTTTTTCAAGGCAGACCAGCAGAAAGCGATTCTGCTACAGTAAAGATGACGACAGCTGTCTAACCTGACCAGTCAAAGGAAGAACTCATTACTCGCTAGCTGGAACGAAAGAAAAATACTGCTTTCAAATTAGTGTCTGAATAGATTATTAGAATACTTTCCTTTGTACATAACCTAAAACCTGCGTACACTCTATTACAGCTTTTCTGTTTTGCATTATTAGTAGGGCATGTTAATGGACATCAGACCATATGGAGCAACAAATTAATTGTTTCCCTATGTACAATAATAGCTCCATTTATCATGCACATGTTAACCTGTGTTTGCTTTACAAAGCTTATTAATTATCAGCGATCTTGGTGCTTTAAGAAGAAAGCAAGCATCGGTAAAATTTAAAACTGACAGATTAATTCAGAATTATTAAACATATCTTCACTGTTGAAGGTAGGAAATGTGTTCAACTTCATTTTGCTTTTAAAATTTCATTTGATAAGCTTTTAAGGAAATAATGTTGGTCAGTAGGAACAAAACCAACATTACTGGGAGTAGATTGATATTTGTTTATGCTCATGATTGTTCTGTTTGAAAGTAACTTTTCTTTTTAATACTATGTCTAGTATTGGCTACTTTTTTTTCTACTAGGCTTTTATTAACCTGTGAAAAGATAAGCAAAACCAAAGTGCATTAATAGATTATTAATCTCATCTGATCTTCATACTTACTATGCATATTTGCTTCATTTAGAACAGGCAGTAAGGGGGGTTTCATCTGGATGACGTTAAGTCTTTGTCCTAAGCTGGCGGCTACACAAGAAGGTGTTCACATCAGATACCGGTCTTGGACAAATAAACTCTTTTCGGTGAGGTAGCAGATGGTCGTGTTAGACCCAAACATTGTGGGTTCAGCCCCTTTAGCAAAACCCGTTCAAACACCCGAAGGAAAACAGTATTTTTTAAAAAATAATGTGTCCTGTCTTACTAAGACTTTCCTACAATTTTGACAAAAGGTAACTTGGTAAATTCTCTGAGCACAACTGAAAATGGAGTACTTGGAGCAGTTTTCAATAGAGTGAAAAGGCTCACAGGTGTCAGAAGAAATTTCCTTACCAGTTCCAGCAAGAGGAGCGAGCATCCTTACAGAGAAAGTACGTTGAATGAACAGAACCACAAATCTAAATTCTGAATCAGCCATTATGACTTTTTTTCTTTCTTTTTATGTTCACTGCTTCAGTGGTTCTCTGTCAAAAAATGCTAACAAGCCTTTAAGCTCTTTAAGAGCTTAACAATTTTTCAGTTTGTTCACCAATAGATTTCTTGCAGAATATTTGTTTCCCACATGTGGTGGTATGACACAGCATTCAATCGTATTTGTCTTTTCCCTTGATATATGGTTCAACCACAATACAGCTTGGTCAAACCTTTGCCAACATGTCAGTTACATATTTTTCCTACTCTTTAAGAAAGTCTAGCGACAAGTGATTGAATTAAAAGACATTCTGGCCAAAACACTGATCTTAACTTAAAAGGACAAATTCAACAACACTAGTAATAATTAAATAGCTATTGACTTCTTTTTTTTAAAAAAATATCATAACCAGTAGAAGTTTGCTTAGGATAATGTGAGGTGATTAAGGTAATGACAAAGTGTTACAGCAGCTGCTGATGTTCTTGTATTGCAACCTCTTTAAACCAATGAAATAGTATTACCAGGTGTAAGGATGATGAAATTCAAGGTTCTCCTTTTCGCCAATGAAATAAAAAGATTTTTGAATATAGAGAGAAATACCCAAATACATAGTGGGACTCTCTTTAATTTTCAAGATAAAACAGAACCACGGAAAGAGAGGGATTTGGCCCTGGGAAGTCTCCTCTGCTACCACGGCAGGACCTGTAGGTCATTCCCAATAGCCGCTTGCATAACCTGCTCATGGAAGCTTCCACTGTAAAATTTAAGGGCTTTTTTTTTTAATTTTGTTTTACGTCTTTTTCAGACAATATGGGGAAAAGTTTATTCCCTCTGCCTTCCTCAGTTTTCTTCTATCTGGACTAGCCATACCCTGTATTGCCAGTCCTTCACAGCTTATATTTTCTTGAGCTCCAGTAAGTCTTGCTGCTCTTCTCCAAACCCCCCAGACCAACTTTCAGACAACAGTACTGCCACCTTCAGAAAGAGGTGGCACCGCTGAGATGCAAGCTGCTCATACCCTGGGTTTCAGTAGGGCTGCTTATCCGAGGAAGAACCAACCCAAAGACATTAAAAGCTCTGATATGTTTCCTTCAAGGCATGCACAAGTACAGTAGCAGATGAAACAATGACCCACAGAAGTCAGTGGCTAAACACAAAAAAGCAGGTAAATCCTGTTCCTGTAAGAACTTAACTATCATAAGATCATGTAATTTCACTGCACTCGGGCTTGGGTCATAAGTCATTCACAGTCTGTTTTGCAAATTAATGGGTGAGAAAAAAAAAAAAAATTGTAATTTTCCAAGAGTAGAACTCAAATGAGTTATTTCTATACCACCCCCATAACAGGGAAGAGTTTGCACCTTCTTCAAAACTGACTTTGCTGCGTGAGTTGTAAATGTACAAGCTGAAAGGGATGCCCAATTCCAGGTGCCATTCCTGGTCCTCCTCCAGGCTTGATGGCCACGGAGCCTTCATGAGCAGGCGTTATGCTGTTTGCCATCGACTCCTCCTGAAGTGCGGGGCATAATGAACTCTTCTGAGAGGTCAGAAAATCCCTATTATTAGTTTTTTCCACTTGGAAATACTTTTGAATAGGAAAGGAAAAAAGTCTAAGTGACTATTGTGCTAGATACAGCCGTCATATATGCCCACAGGATAATGACTGCAAAATTATGGAGGAGGAAGACAATGTTTTTAAGACTGTTATTAATTCTTTCTTGTTCTCCATCTTTATGTTGCTAAGAGAGCATTTGAACCTGTGGTTTTACTATTTTACAGTTTTCTTGGCCTACATTCTTACAGAACTGTTCCTTTTCCGTTTTTATGATTACCGAAGTGGCCCTTTTATGAACAAACTCTAAGAATATCAGTTAACCCACAGTCAAAAGGTGTCCCTGAAAATAAATACAGGATTTTTGCTATTTAGCACATACAAATAGGAAAATCTCCGGTTTAAAAACTACATTTATAAGACTGACATTAGTAAAAATCCCTTTTTTTTTTTCATTCCCCTCATCACAAGTGATCTGAAAGCATATGAAACATACTGCAGGTTACAAAATGGCTGTATTGGGTTTGCATGGCAAGGTTTCAGTAGCGAGGGGGGCTACAGGGGTGGCTTCTGTGA
>NW_009188462.1:0-5192 GCF_000690835.1 Fulmarus glacialis
CCCAGTTGACTGGAGGTTAGCAAATTTGACGCGCTCTACAAGAGGGGCTGCAAGGAGGACCCGGGGAACTACAGACCTGTCAGTCCAACCTCGGTGCCAGGGAAGATTACGAATCAGATCATCCTGAGTGCCATCACACAGCATGGTTGGACTCGATGATCTTAAAGTTCTTTTCCAACCTAAACAATTCTATGATGCTATATGCACACATATTCCTTTCAAAATCATAATATGCTGGGTGCTAGCATATGATCTTGAAATGTATTTCTTAATATAAAATAAGTCTAAAATGTTTAATAGTGGCCCAAAATAATTAAAAGGCTAAATGAAATGGATACCCATCAAAGCCATTGCAGAGGGGTGGGGAGGTAAAAACTCAGAGCCCTGTTGTATGTCAGAGAAATCTCAGATTAAAACCTTGCCTGTTTTCACTCAGGAAAAGCAGGGAAAAGTCTTTTAGAAGTCACGTGCTGAAACTTTTTCTCAGCCTGAAAAACTCAGTTTCCACTTTCATATGATCTTGTTCAGACAGATGCTCTTCTCATGGAGCACTGGACCACAAGCAAATCGTGAAATTCTGAAGGCTGCTGTAAAAGAGAATTGCCATCCTCTGGTTGGCCTGTCCACCTGCAGAACATACATAACAGGAGAGAAAAAAATAAAAGCACAGAGAGAAAGGACATATCTTTACACTACAAGTCTTTCTGCTAATTATAAAAGCTTTTGGGTAGCTTGCATTTAGGAAATTAAAATGTTATAAGTCAATGAAATGAGCAATATCTTACTCTAGGTTTCAGCAGATGGAGTAGACTGCACAGCATACCAGCACCATGCCCCTGAAATATATTCATATTTGAGAATTTCCTTCTAGGTAAAAATAGCTCTTCTTGTAAGACATTTCCCTTTTCTGGACCGCTGTTAAGTATACGTATGCAGCACAATATGGCACAGTGATAGAAATAGCTAAATTACTGCTGAGCAACCTAAAGCAAAGTTGTGTATGGAATTAAAGGTTCAGCTCCTGGAAGAAGTAAAGGCAGGTTAATGTGTTGCTGCCTCTTCTCACAGCATCTCACTGGAGACAGCAACACGGCTACACCTTTTCTGTTTCTAGAGCTATTGTGTTCGGAGAACCCTACAAAACACTGGTGTGCAGGCTGGAGTCAAGCCTTGAAGGCAGTGAATTTAATTTTACAGATACATCTTTTCTCAGTTCTTGTACAACAATAATAAAAAAAAGTGAATGAGGTGAACATCATTTGGTGTGAGTGAGTAGTTAAATGCTTTAAAGGGCTTCTCGCACATTTGTAACTTACTTACTCAAAATGATTGGATGGGTGAGATGAGGACATTGGTGGACAGGTAAGGTGAGAGGCAGATTCCTTAATTCAATTTCACATGAAAGTCCTTTCCAACAGCAGCAATGGTTTGTAAAAACCCTTGCATAGACCATGCAGCTGCCTGTACTGTTTCTGCTTTTTCTGGTAGATCTCTCTATCTCCATCTCCATTCACAAGGCTCCTTTCAAGTGTGTGTCTACTCTCAACTGGTTAAGAAATATTAGAACTTCATAGAATTTCATCAGGATAATGTGCTGAACTCCTGTGCAAAGTAACCTCACTTAGAAGCGCTGTAACATTATTATTAATAGTTTTGGCTCTAAATACTCTCTTACACTGAGAAAAAACAAGGAGAGATGATTTAATAAATACAAGGGAAGAAAAAACTGAAAATCTGAGTAGTTGTAGAGCATAGAGAGTGTTCAAGAGTATGAAGGATGAGGATATATTTGCTGCCTTCAATATTTATTTATTTATTTATTTATATTCTGACAGTCACAGCCAGGGGGTGAATAAATCCACTTAGTTAAAGAAATATGTGATATTTTAAGGCAGAAACCCGGGCTGCGGAAGGAAGACATAACTTGCATGTCAGGCTTTGAATTGTTACCAGTGGCTAACAGTTATGAGTGCTCAAACCTCTCCCAGAGCTGTGTCCACTGCTGCCATCCCAGACTGTATCGCTGAAGCTTGAAACTTGTGTAACATCCCACATTTTGCTTAATTTTGAGTGCTCAACCTTCTGTGCTACTGACCATGAAAACACGACCAGAAACACTCTAGGCTGGGGTCCATATTCTGTCATTTGGGAAGGTTTCTGTGTGCTCTGTGTGTGTGACAAAACTGCACAATATTCTAAAATTATACTAGATACCCAAATAACTGACAATCTGTTCTCAAAAGTATGAAATCTGGACTTCTCCTCAGGGCAAAAGACACATTATTCAGTCTAATGAAAATGAAAGCAGCATGTCATAATGTGGAGGAGTAAAGCATCACTCAAAATTCATAAGGCCATCACTCTCTAAGCAGTCCCTTTGAGCCCTGTGTTCCTAAAGAGAGCCGGCTATTTGCAAGGTCCCACTGGAATATTTTCTTCAGCAGCACCTCACAGAAGACTCTGTAAATGCAGCATACGTGTCCTCATGGAGTCTGCAGGTATTCAAGTCATGGATCATAACAGACTGTGAAAATTAGAAGACTCCTGATAGTGATACCTTCGTGCAAAAAAAAACCTTGGGCTATTTACCAGCCTTCCACTCTGTGGCCATTAAGGCCACAGATCAGGTGGACAAGAGTTTGTAGAGGAACACAGCTGGGACAGCTGACCCCAACTCAGCAAAGGGATATTCTACACATATGATGCCACAATCAGCAATAAAAAGCTCAGGGAAAGGAGGAAAAAGGGCATTGCTTGTGGTTATGATATTTGTATTCCCAAGTAAATATTACAAGCTGAGGCCCTGCTTTTCAGGATGGGGCTGACCTGCCAAAGAGAAGCAGTGAAAGAAATCCTCTTTTTGCTTTGCTTGCACATACACCTTTTGCTTTCCCTATTAAAACGTCACCATCTTGATCCATGAGTCTTCTTGCCTTCCTTCTATTTTCATTCTGTCCTGCAGGAGAGGGGAGTGAGCAAGAGGCTCAGTGGGTGTTTGGCTGGTAGCTGGGGTCAACCCACCACAAAAGCTTAGAGATTATCCATACTAATCATGCTCACTATGCTTTCACTACATCATTAATGTTTCTAAAACAGTCAGTGTGCTCTTCCAAAAGCTAGCAGCTATCGGTAGCATGGCTATTTCATCTAATCTATTTAATCTAATCAGATAAGATTATTTGAAGATATACACATCAAACCTAACGGCTCAGTGGTTGCCTATTTTTACACATTGCATGTGACAATGGAATCTGGTCTATGCAAACACAGTTTCTGATTTATTTATTTTTTAATTGGCCCAGCAATTCTAAAGTAACTACATAACCAATGCAGCAATCAAAATATTTTGCAAAAGACATACCTCATCCCACGTATTTTGATAATGCTGATAAGAACTGTAAAAAAGATTATCTTCATGTTAGGCTGAAGCAATTTAACTATGTTAAAATGGAGAGCTGTTATATACAGACTTTTCAGGGAATTACTTGTTCCTTTAGAATTAATTTTACAACATACTTTTTTCCCTACGCCAGCTTTCTATCTGATTATCTGGGAAATGAAAAAGATAACTCTACTGCTCTATTTCTTAGAAAAGAATAGCTTGGAGATTAGCTTAAAATCTTAGTCATCAGAAACCACGTCATCTACAACGAGTAAACTTCAAAAAGAACAGAGTGGAAGCTGCTGAATATCTAATCTGTTTAATCTTTGATGTATGTGTTTTTATTTGAATAACAATGCCAAGTGAATGGGATTTAGGCACCTAAAGCTGCCAAGGCCTCATGAAAACCCTGTGTAGACAGTATTTTAAATCTTCATCGATTGACACATAGTGATCGAACTGAAGTGCACAGGATTGCCGTCTGAAGACCCCCAAAGCCCTCCACCTGTGACTGCAGGGGGATCACAGGACTAGCTCCCTCAGTACTTAAAAACAGGCACAAATAAAGTGCCCAAATTAGGTGGGTTAGGTCACACCTACAAATAACATCTTCATATATGTCAATTTTCAAAGTTATTTTGTTGATTGTTCACACAGCACAAATACCCAATGGAAAAAAGAAAGCTGAGAAGTGTTTGTTGAAAACATTCAAAAAGTACTTGGAAATAAAGAGCACCTGACCGGCTCATCACAGGTTCATCCACCACAGGAAAGCTAACCTTTGAACAAGTGTCGTTAAGAATGAGCCATTTGATCAGGTGTAGCTTGGAGGTGGATTTCATTTCAGGTAACTGCCTCAAAGTGACAATAATATCTTGCCTTTTTTGCCTGTCTAAACTTCTTTGGTCTGCAGACAATAAATAGTCTAGAAAAGAGCCATTGACACATTTGCAGTACTTCCTGCATTTATCAGGGGTGATTCACGTTTTAAGCACACTTGTATGTTGGGTCTAGTTTTACTGAATCTATTCAGTCATTCAAATGCACGTTTGTCTCTCAGTTACTCAGAGTGACAGGAATACATATAACATGGAGTCCTGAAATATGCTGCCTCATTTTCCTCTACATTTCTCCTTAACCTTTTCTCTTTGCCCTTCTTACTTAATCGCCCTTTCTCATTGCCTTCTACTATTTTTTACAGGGCTTGATATTTTGATTAATTTTTTGCTTACAGTTATTGTGGAAACTTCCCTTCCTTATCTTCTTTCCCATTTCCCAGTAACCTAACTCCTTTTTTTTCTTTTTAAACTTTCCTTTTCTTTTGCCACAACAGGGGTGCCCGACCGGCTCCCTCCACTTTCAGATGCCCTCTGTACCTTTTCACTAGCCTTCCTTTTCCTTCTGCTTCTGCTTGGACCCAATCCTGCTCCACTAAAATTTCTTGGGGGTTGGGCGTTTTTTTGTTTGGTTTGGGTTTTTTTGGTTGGTGTTGTTTTTTGGTTTGGGGAGGAGAATTAAGCTATCTGTCTGTGATGTTTTGACAGTGCAGAAAGTACATCCCTTTTTTTCCTGTCCATTTCTCAATGGATTAGTAAAAATAAAATCCTGTGTGTTGGGAAATGGAACACAAACCTGGGAATCATTTGCACAAGATATTAGCAGACTTTTTATTATCACACTGTCTCTGCTTATCAGAAGGAACATAACTGTTTATCTGGTGGGAGTTATGTTGGGTAGCACTTTCACACCATGGGACTTTTTAGAAATATGATAGGATATATAGCCAGGTGGAAGAAAACCCTAAAGCAGG
>NW_009188462.1:5232-5618 GCF_000690835.1 Fulmarus glacialis
ATAGGGATTAGACTGTGAACTGAGCAGTTCCTTGGTGTGACTGGGAGAGTAAGGGCATTGATTAAGACCGGTTGCAAAATGGGTCCCAGTTGTGCAATTAAACAGATAAGTTGCTGGAATTTCCTTATGTCATTCTTGCTGCTTCAGTCCATAGTATGAACAATTCGATGTCCTGGCAGTCATTTATTTCATTTCCTGCTCAGCTTAGCTTCCAAACTGAAAAAAATCTGAATTTTGGAATAAAACTGAAACACCAAAATGCAATGCAATTAATTAGTACTCAGGTGGACTCTGCTGCCTCCCTTATCTACAGATAGAGAATGCAGATTGGGAACAATAACCTATCAGTCATAGAACCACAGAATCATAGAATTGTTTAGGTTGGA
>NW_009188463.1:0-823 GCF_000690835.1 Fulmarus glacialis
GGGGGTTGGACTAACTGCAGTGCCTGTCGAGGGCATTTGAGTAGCCACAGTGCCTGCTGCCAGGGTTTGAGTAGCCACAGTGCCTGTCGCTGGGGTTGATCTCTGGACAGGATTCCTAAGTAGTTGTTTAACCTAAACAAGACCTGAACCACATTCAGGAGAGATAGCAATAAGAACTTGCTTGTTTGAACATCCCAAGGATATACAAAAGTCTCAAGAAGTATTGTGGAGGGCTTCATGAAGAGGATAGAAGAAAAAGGAGTTTCTGAAGATATGAAAGGGAAGGTGAAGACGTGAGGGAAAGTGCCCTCCCCAGTCTCCCCCATAAATTGGTTCTCTGAGGAGAAAAGATAAAGAGCATAATTATTAATAGTTTCTGAGAGGTGGCTCCCGAGGTACAGAGATGACGGCAATGCTGACTACAGATATCAGATTAGATTCACAACCAATAATTTTATCATATCATAAAACAGTGTTACACAATGCAGCAAAATGGTAACCTTGACCCAGCTCCGAGCAGTGATAAACAGCACAGGAGGGAATATATACTGCAAGTAAGGTATTACATAACACAACATTGAAAGCCAGCCCAACAACTTTGAGAGCCAAAAAATCAACATTGTGACCAACAACTATTAAACCGATACAATGAATGCCTATAATAAATTTGCCTTAACATTCTTTGGTCAGATCTGCCGTTATCTCAACTTTTCATGCCCCATGTTGGGCGCCAAAAAAGACCATTGTGGTTTAACCTGGCAGGGAGCCAAACACCACACAGTGGCTTGCTCACTCCCCCAGTGGGATGGGGCAGAGAATCGGA
>NW_009188464.1:0-23949 GCF_000690835.1 Fulmarus glacialis
GATTCTATGATTCTATGATTCTAAATGCATGTGTTAGATGCTGTACTGTTTCAAAGAGCAAAATCCTTTATAGTAGGTCAACATTGGTCATGAAACTATTTTAAAATGTAAACATTAGAACAGTAGGGCAAGAGACACAAAGACAAAGGAGCAGAGGCTCATTAAAATCACTGCATCATTTGTATTTCTGGAGTACTGGCTGTTTCAAAGATTGACGAAAAATAAACAAGACAACCTCCAGAGTCATGTGCTATGATTAGTCATTATCTCTACAAAGAAGATGTAACATAGTTCTGTCCAAAAAGCTGGTGTTCTAGTTCACATAAAACTTATTTTTTCTCAAAAACCAGTTTAAATCTTACATCTGCATGAAATGGAAACCTTCCCAAACTTCCTGTGAACTGAAAGCCCTCCTGGATCTCAGCTGCTGAGTCATGCTCAGAAAGCACAGGACCTGGAGTGGCAATCATAGCATCCCACTTCAAGAGCTGGTAGGTCACCCACTCTCTCTTTATAGCCAGTGATGAGAAATAGGTCCTGTAAGGCACAGTTCATGTATTTTGGGTTTGGGTGACTCATGGCCTAAGACCTCCACTGGCTGTAAAAGGAGCTTAGGACAAGTGACTCAGAAGTAAACATCTGCTCTGCAAACATGGTCAGCCCATAACCTGGCCGGATCTGGGCTGCATGGCAGAGCCTCGAGCCTCTGACTTGCCTGAACTCATTATGGGAGCCTAACCTGAAGCTGCTTTGCCCAAAAATCCACCTGTGGGCTGGAGCAGCAACATGATGCTTTTTGTACGCAAAGAGTCTGTGTCCAAATCAGTAAACGAAGCAGTGCCAGCGAGCTCAATGTTTGTACTGATAAACAGTTAAAATCACTCATATCATGCTTTTGACTCTAACTCGGACTTCCCCGAACAACTCCCAGGAAAATGCGATAGCTAGTATAAGGCAAGGACCAGTTCCTGAAAGCTCAGTGCTAGCAGTTAAGGGAAGAATTACACTCTCTTCAGGATGGGGTAGTAAATAATCTGAGCAGTTTGCCTCAATGCCATAAAAGGGTCCTGGGTCTGCTTAATTTACAGGATAGTCATAGCAAGCTGGATCCCCAGACCTTGGATTTGTTCAGCACTCACTGAATCCATAATGCTTCCAGAGAAATATTTCAGGCTATTGACACTTATGTTTTCTGATGAAAGTTGGGTTTGTAAGACATCCTGGTTGTAGCCAGATCTGTCACTCTGATTTGGAAAAATGTCTTTTCACTTTGAAATGGGAAAACGGAAATTTATCTTACTTCTGACTCTGAAATGTATCTTAATTCTGACTAATAATTATATAGTTCAGCCTCTAGAGTTCACTCAATCCTTGGTCTTATCTGGGACAGCCAGTAAAAGAGTCAGTCAGCAGACAGCTGTCCACCAAGAATGGAAATATATTACCAAATTGTTTAGGATTGCTTACTGAAACCATAATTTTAAATCACAATTGACCCTAGCTAAACTGAAGCTGGTGCCTAAGGCCAGTCTTCATTGTTTTACTTTACTCCTTTCATTTCGAGCATCAGCTTTAAATTGCTTTATCTTAACTCTCTTTTCCACACACTGAAATTCTAGTCTAGCTTTGACCATAACAGTAGCTCACTTCCATGTCTGCTTATTATTATGTTTATTCAGGTTTAGTTCTATATCAATTAGTTCAGCCTTCAGGGATGCTGGTGCTGGACTAAAGTCAGCTTTTTAAAGGTCAATGCACAGCCACTCTACAACTTATTTATATAGACAATTAATTGCCTAAGTGCATGTATTTTTAGTAAATAATCCATTTTATACTGCTTTGAGAAATGCATGATTGACATGAATATGTCCCTTGATATATTAATCTATTGTATAAATACAGGAAGTCATACTTACTGCCGGCAAAATGGCTGTAATACGGATGGGGAAAATATGCTAAATAGAAAGCTACCGTCTGTGAGTGAAATTTAATTATTCTCCAGAAGTCTCAATCTTAGTATTGTGGAAGCCATGCAATCCCTTCCGGATACAGCTAAAATTTTTAAAGGTGATACCTTTCCCTTCTAATGGTAAAATTATTTTTATCCAACACTTCAGGCTGGCTCTATCTTTGTGTAACAATTTCCTTAATCTTTAGTTTGTCACTGAGTATTTATTAGGGCGAAAGGGAAAGGCTTTTGTTTTGAAGAAGCAATCTCTGATCATCTGTCACTGGCCTGTTCTCCCACAGAATAATGCTCAGGAGAGAAATGGTTTGGGGATTTAAGCACATTGCTTTTACACTTCAGTCCTAGGAGGATATTTTAAGTATAACAAAAACCTTGAAGTGAGGGGAAAACCTCTAGACTTCTGTTCCCTTTATGCCAGAAAATCTACTCAAGAACTTATGTATAGATGTACAATAATAAAGTTTGTAATCGGTTGCTAAACTTCAAATAACTGTGTTATTAATATTAAGGCTGCACATTAAATAAAAATCAGGAGTCAGAAGAAAGTAGGAGATGGTAGATGTATTGATATATTTTATATTGGTCAGGCATTGGAGGCCTTCAAAGAAGAGGGACAGAACTTGGACTCCCCCTGGAGTCAGTAGAATAGCAGTAGGCAATGGCATTGATATGCTCTTTGGTAGGAGGTGATAAGGAGGCTTTTAGAGTACTTATGGCATGCAGAAGGAAGGGTGAGAAAGCAGATGTTATGCAGCAACTGTGAGAGCAGTAGGGAAGAGAGGATGCTGGATGAAGACAGAAAGGTGAATGTCAGGCCAGAGGAAAAAGAGGAAGAAAAACACCTCGTCTGGGTAGCACCACTTCCAGCTGGGCATTTTACCTGTTCTTTCTTCAAGCACTAGGAAAATACTTTAACTGCAAATTATCAATACTGCAGAAAATACAATTACCCTGTGTTGATCATATTACACCAGATTTATGAACTGACTGGATCAGAGAAAGTATTCCCCAATCAATCTCCTCCCCTGTTACATACATGCATCTTCCCCTACAGTGTTACCTCTGCTCACACTGAGAGCAAAGATTGGCTGCACTTGCTCACCAGAGGGACCAGGTTTCTGGGACATGGACGTAAAACACTCTCCTACGTGCAAGTCATGCAACCCAAGTGCATGGTATATGACAGAAGAAATAACCCCTCTCTGCTGACAAGACCTACAGCAAAGCTCTGCACCGTGCCCTATATGGAGCATAAGCCATGCTCTCACTCTTCCAGAATCGTAACCAGGTAACCTAATGGGAATTAGACCTGCTGTGGTTGAGGTTTTATTACAGGCATAACTGATTCTAACAAGAGACATTTGTTGCTAGGGTGGGAGGTTTTCACAGGATTATATGCAAAAATAAAGTACAAAATAGAAGCCTTAGCTACTTGACAGAATCCTTTCCTGACAGAGTTGAGATTTCTTTTTTGTTATTGCGTAAGCTCAGCAGATTCGGCCTAAGCAGAGCTCATCAGCTTTCTGTTTCTCCTGTCACTGGGCAAGCATATGTCACAATCCACTTGAGTGCCTCAGAGTCATTTACCAGCCCATTCTTAAATCAGTTCTGTAAATCAGGATTTCCACTGGTGACGCAAACTACATGCTTGCAACTTCACGTTATTAGGGCTGCCTGTTGCCTAAAAGTCCTGCCCTGGGCCAGGCCAGAGGGTATTCACGTTTTGCTCCCTATATAAGTATTCACACGTGATAGTCCCAGAGCCATAAGGCTGAAAGAAGAAGGAGCTCCCTGTTACTTCCGTAAGAAGAAAGCAGTTCCCTTGAGAAGGCATCATTTATACGAGTTGCAGAAATGCCCCAGGGATGACTCTGAAGCGTTACAGAGGGCACTCGGAGACTGACACACGTGTGCCACCCTAGCAGCCACCCTGCCCTTCCCTGCCTGCTGTCCCTATGGGTGCTAGCAGGACGTTGGGCCTGAACGAAAACGCATGGCCCTCAGCAGCCTGTATCGGACCATTACCGAACGAGCCGCAGCTCTGGGCTGCCTCACTTCTGGCCAGGCAGGAAATGCCAAGCTGTATTTGCAGATGAAAAAGGTAAAACCTAGTGAAAGGGGTCAATATGACATGGAAAGAAACCTCCTCTGGCTGAATGAGGGGCGCATGCCTGGCGCCAGGTGAGGGGCTCTGCCCTATGGCTGCTGAAAGACTGAGGTCAGGAGTGGTATTTAGGCAACAGTTCTCCAAAAGGAGTGAGGTGTTTGCAGTCTTGTCTGGGGAGTACGAAAAACACCTAACTCTGTTTCTTTCCTAAAACATGGGCCTGAGTAAATTACTAGCTGAAGTCTCAAATAAAATACTATCTTTATTTTCTAAAAGACCTGTAATTGAACTTAGACCAATTACTGCTGCTGAAGCTGTAACACACTGGTGTACAACCTATTGACACATTTTATGCTCATTAACTTTTCTTTAATTTGGAAGATGCCTAAGGCATCTTTTCACACAAACAGGGTAAATACATTGGGAAATATACGGTAAATATATACAAGAAACTACTCAATTAAATTTCTTTTAAGGGAATAATGTATGTAATATTACTACACAAATTTGATTTTACTGTGTGGATGGATAAAGTGTAAAGACATAGATATTCTCTGTTCTTACGATACAGTTTTTTCTTTGATGCTGTTAAGAAGTCCTAATGTTGCTGACTTCAATAATATAGCAATTATTCATATCATCATACCAATAAACATTGAGCAAGCTTGGTCCTTAAATGCACTCCTCAAAGACATGAAACACGTAATATAATCAGTTGCACATGATCAAGCGAGTGTTTAGTATGGACTTCAATGGCAGCTTGCATCTCTAGATGCAAGAAGTCTTTGATCTATATATCAAAGCACAATGGTAACAAGTGCGCTCGTTGCACTATACCTTGGTACTTCAGGTACATTTCGCTCCCCTGAATGTTGAAGCAATTAAACAGAACTTCAGCAATACCACTAATTAGCAAATTGCTGTCTCAGAGTCTCAGCATTTAACTATTTTATATTAGTTCTAGAGCATCACCAACTCTGCTCCCAAACACTGTAAGGTCTATTCATGGTCCATCCTGACACACTAATTGTTAGACAGATTGCTTAGACATGGGGTCAGAAAATGAGACAATCTCTTGTTGCTTCATAGTGATCTAGCTAGCACGAGCAAGGACCACTGACAAGTCTGTGGATGCTTAACAATGGTGACCAAGCTGGTCGGCAGGACTACTAAGAACCATCTTATCTTTCCATGGCTGCCAGTTCCATTGCTTAACCACATCTGTATGGCTTATCAGTGCACCGTGCCTGCCAGAGAGGTTGCAGAAGGCTATAGAGAGCAAACAAAATAGGTCCAAAACACGAGATATCACTGTCAACGTTGTTCAAAATAAAATCTGTATGCTCGCTTCACTGTAATTCGTCTCTTACTCTAGTGGAAATTTTTTTACACATTGAGAACAAGGTTACTTACACAAAAGACAATTTGGCAAAGTAGTCCCGAATTCCTCAGAGGCCTTGAGAATTTGCCTGAAAAAAAAACATTGTTTTTTCAAGGAGGCTTGTTGAGGGGGATAGAATCATAGAATCATAGAATCATTAAGGTTGGAAAAGACCTCTAAGATCATCGAGTCCAACCGTTAACCCAACACCACCATGCGCACTAAACCATGTCCCTAAGCGCCTCATCTACACATCTTTTAAATACTTCACATCACAGGGATGGTGACTCAACCACTTCCCTGAGCAGCCTGTTCCAAGGCCTGACCACTCTTTCAGTAAAGAAATTTTTCCTAATGTCCAATCTAAACCTCCCTTGGTGCAGCTTGAGGCCATTTCCTCTCGTCCTATCGCTAGTTACTTGGCAGAAGAGACCAACCCCCACCTCGCTACAACCTCCTTTCAGGTAGTTGTAGAGCGCGATGAGGTCTCCCCTCAGCCTCCTCTTCTCCAGGCTAAACAGCCCCAGTTCCCTCAGCCGCTCCTCATAAGACTTGTTCTCTAGACCCTTCACCAGCTTCGTTGCCCTTCTCTGGACACGCTCCAGCACCTCAATGTCCTTTCTGTGGTGAGGGGCCCAAAACTGAACATAGTCTTCGAGGTGCGGCCTCACCAGGGCCGAGTACAGGGGCACGATCACCTCCTTACTCCTGCTGGCCACACTATTTCTGATACAGGCCAGGATGCCATTGGCCTTCTTGGCCACCTGGGCACACTGCCGGCTCATGTTCAGCCGGCTGTAAACCAGCAGATATATATATAAAAGCATTATTGACAAGATTTTCCTGTGGAACTAGGTTGACGTGCCACACCAATCAAACTGGAATAGCATTCTTGACTTTAAGCTAAGACTGATCTTGTGTCCTTCGTGAGTCTGTCCTTCACTTACCCTGCACCACCCCACTTGATGCTAGATTAATTTACCATTCTGCAATTCCACTCACACCGAAAATAAAGGGGACTTCTTCAGTATTAATATTCTTCATTTCTTCAATATTCTTCTTCACTTCTTCAATATTAATATACGCTCATAGTTTTGTAAGTTCAGAATGATTGTCCTGAGGCAACATTTTTTTTCTGATACTTTTTCCTGCTTAACAGCATAAACATTTGGAAGTTGCACGTTCATCAGAAAGTGTTACTATGTCTCTACCATTGTTTCTTTGTATCTGAAGTTTTACTCTTGAGTTCCTTAGCCTTGCTACCTGAAACTCGAGTGACACAATTCCCTATCATTGAAAACTCCCAGGGTGTAAGAATTCTAAAGGCAGCAGTATCTGAAATGTGAGCCTCAGGATCTTTAACATGAAAAGAGTGCATGAGACACTTCCCACATACTGTTCTATGAACCTAACTTGCTCTTTTCAGTTATGTGCTGATGAAGGCTATTTCTATAAGAAGGATATGCTGTAACAGGTGAAGATTTGTAGTTACAGTGCTGTTCTCTAGATTTCAAAAGGTTTCAAAAGAAGAGGTTTTCTGCCTTCTGCATTTTAAACCTATCCGCAGTGAAACCAGCTGAGACATAAAAATCAGTAAAAAAAATTTGCTAGTGAATAGATAACAAATGTCAGCTATTTCCAAAGGGAAGAAAATGAATTGCAGAGGGCCTTTACTGTAATTCCTTAGCCCTGAAACAGAATAAGAATGAAACTTTTTTTGGACTGTTTCCTGCCACTTCCAAACGCAGAACCCTGCACACTGCACGCATTCTGTATGGAGATCCTCTGCTGGAAGTCAGCAAGAGAGAATAACTTCACTAGACAAATACTGAGTCTCCATCCAAAGAATAATGGGTGCATTGCTTCTAGAAGTATATGCATCCTGCATGTCCCAGAATGGCTTCTTAATATGATTCTTATGTGTTCATACTTCCAATACTGAAAATAAAACAGAGTATTTGTAATATAGTGCTACTAAGCATGAACTTTTAAAGTTGACTTTGTAAAGCCTAAATCTGTTGAATGTAATATTGTAAATTGATTTCAGAAAAGCATTTGGGGTAATTACTTTTCAGGACAGAAATGTAATCGGGCAAGACTAATAATGACAGTAAAAAAACGCACAAAGATGCAAACACAAAGCACTTATTCTTGTGCTATAAAAGTTTTCTTTCAAAATTTTAAAGTGAGGAATCAAAGGTTCTTGGGGTTTTTTTGAGGAATTTAACAACCATGGTCAAAGAAGATTAAGTACTTTTAAAAAGATTTGTCAGAAAAAAAGATGTAGCTTCTTGCAAGACAGTGTCCAGAAAAATTATTTCTTTCTAGAAGGAAACCATCAAAAAGTTACAAGTAGACAACATCTTTCTGACGAACAGTTCAGATACCTGCACTATAAATACAGAAAGATATTAAGTTCCTCAAAGAAGACAAATTCTTCCACAAAGTTTCATCATTCTGACTGACTACAGGATTAGGATAGAAGTAGCATGTTACAAACACATTTCTCAGATAAAATCTTGAATCAGTTCAAAATCTCTCACTGTCTTCAATGAGACTAGAATTTCACTCTAGAATGGTAGTATTTTATAGAGAACTACGCAAAACCTTATTTACAGTCAGTTTTATTTTTAAGGATATGTCACTGAAAATCAGCTCAAGGACCCTCCAAAATTTCTACTTATTTATTTCTATTGCAATGAGGAATAGAATACATTGTACAGGGTGCTCTACAACTCATGTGGGATAATACAATCCTTGCTGTAAGGTAAAGAAAATTCAAAAAGTGACTATATATCTTTTATTCTTCAAGGATATGCTAGCATTTTAAAAAAAAAAAAAAAAAAGGATGCATTTTAGTCAATGGATAGTTAAACCACGAATATGAAGAGATAACATTTCAATAAGGTGGATTTCTGTGTAGTCAGCCTCTCATTCCTTTGCTTTCTAGTCAGACTTCTAATGAACTAACTGGTACACCCATAAATTATATATAGGATTAAATGTGCTATACATTATAAAAGAGATGTTTTATTGTTTGAGGTGACTGCTGCAAACAAATCTCAGCTTTGTAAAACTCACTTTGAAATTGATTTACTGATCTCATTTTAAAAGTTGCATAAAAAATATCTGCTTATCATCTGGATAGTGTAGCTCTAATAATAGCATATTCAAGTGTGGCACATCCAATATTCAAGTCCAATAAAATGAAGAGACTGTGGAAAAAATACAGAGGAAAGCACCACAGGAAATGAGCTTCACACTTTAAGTCTCCAGTTCACACTCAAAATCTTGCAATGAAACCACCAACCCATTAAATTATTCGAAGCAGAGGACTGCAAAAGCTTCACACAACTTGCATGTAGAAGGGCTCTGAACAAACAAACAGCACAAGCACTCCTAATTGGGGTTGAAATGCCAGGTTTAGAAAGCAAGAACATCATCTTCTGCATCTGGCAGATTGACAAAAGAACAGAAAACCAATATGAACAATATCTCAAACTGTCATTCCTGATTTAGCGCTAAATGTAATTACGACGGTATGTTAAAAGAATATATCCATGCCCAAAGTCCTTGAGCAATCATATATTGAATAAAACTGGTTGGTGAATTTTTAAATCTGCCTCTTTGCACCACCTTTAAGTACTATATGAATCCATCCTTTTATATTACAAGAATACATAAATTTTATCAATTTATTACACAGAATTGAGAGATATATTGAATGTAGAATACAACAGAACAGACTATCCCTCACTCAGCATACCACGGGAAAATTACTTCAATTTTTAGATTCACTGAAAATCATTATGATTTCCTTTATATCAATGCAGCTGTCAGAATTAGTCAAAGAGGAACAAATTTCTCCAAATGACACATTAAGTCCAAGAAGATATTCTTAAACTACTGAAATTCTGACTGGCAAAATAATCTGCACAGGTCCTCTGATTTGTCTGCTAGTTACCAAGAAGTTAAGAATTTTTACCAGACCAGATTATCAAGAGTTCATACAAGTTTATTCATGAGAAAAAGTCTGATACAGCTGAATAATATTAAACAAACAGAATGAACTAATGGTTCTGCCTTTAAGGGCATATATTAGAAGTTGCAAGGTAACTTAGTCAGCTTTTTGTTTGTTTTTTTAACAAAGAAGCATGCAGGTGCTACTAGAAGTATATTGCCAGACTGTTCTTTTTCTTCAAATTCCATAACGAACTACCAACTGTTTTGTTTACTGGAAAGGTCAGAGAGGAGATTAGAAGGGATAACAGTGCATAGCTGAACACTTAGTCATTAAGATGAAAGGTGATGTTAGCATTTTCACCACAGCTAAACAGAAAAAATGCATATAATATTTTTTGTAAGACTAAAAATTATACATTCTGGTGATATTGCAACACAATCCCTCTCCAATGTGGTCATCTTAACTAAACAGCTGTACTGTCGACTGAGGGCACTGTGTTTCACCATGTGCTGAGTTTCTGTTCTGTAAGCATGCAAGAGTAAGCAGTTTCTCCTGGAGATAAAACTACATCTAAGCACTGGGAGAAGTGATTTTGTAAGCCTCCCTCAGAGAAAAGCAAGACTTGTACTGGCCAAAATTGTTGGCAAATAGTAGGTCATAAAATAAATGTAGCATGACGTCAGTCTGGATGGAAGGAGCTGGAAATTGCCTTCATTCCACATTTGGAAAATAGCTGCAGTTGAAGACTGTTGAGAAAAGCAGATATTTTAGAAATGTTGACTCATTCTGTTTTGACATTTCATTTAATGTCAACTTTTATTTTTATTTTGAAATGGCATTTTTCATTCCAAAATTGCCTTTTTCTAAAGGGAAGGTTAACAAACATTTCAGCTGACACCTCCAAAGATGCATTTGTTTGAGGTTCTTTAAATTTACTTAAATTTTTTTTTTTTTTGCAACCAAAGCAAAAAGTCTGTTACATGACCAGCTTTAATTTAAAGGCTTAGAAAGCCAACGCCTGTGGAGATCTTTGAATTGTCACATCAGAAGATTACTACAAGAGCATGACATTTTGTTATTAAAAAGAAAAAAATTCCTAAAAGGACTCCTGTCCTGTCCCTCATCTTTTCCTTCCCTCCAACCCCAATAACTTTCCTCTTTTATCTCAGATCCATTTCTCAGTTCTGTTTGTAAGCAGCAAGATCTGTCTCCAAGCAGCAGTTTGGTTGATATCTTCCTCCTCTCACAGTAAATCTATTAACTCCTTCCATTTACATTTGCTCTATTCCAAGCTCTTCTCTACCCTTACCGACACTTCAGCCTGGTGGATGTCTGGACTCCACCTCTCCCGGACCCAGGTCAATTCCACAGCCTCTTTCCGAGTGACAGTATGTCCCAGTTCAGCAAGATGTTAATGGTGAACAATGAAAATAATTAAGCAATCCAAGCATCCATACACATAACTAATTAGTCTAGGAGAAGCAGGAAGCAGACAGTATGTTCTGAACAAGTTCTATTAATGAAGAATGGTCTGACAGAGGCGATTCTAATTGCACTATGGTATGTCTAATCTAATTATGCTAATAGTTTATTTGCACTCTAAATCATCTCTGTCAGCTCAGATACTGAAATCTGGTGATATCACACAGTGCTAGTTCTCATTAGATTTCACATCTCTCTTCCCTATGTGTTTGTTCTATCTGAGCATGAGTGTTGCATTGCTCTGAGTACTAGGCCAGCTGGGAATTCCTTGATGAAAATGCTCTTTGGAGTATTTTCCTTGGGAAAGACCAGTTCATCACAACAAAGTGTTTGCAGGAACATATTTGAGAGACTCCTCAGGTAGGGAATGTCTCTAAGTTGTTCCTTCTCTGGAAAGCACTACTGACTTAACTTTGAGTACTTCTAAGACCATGACCAAAGGATTACTATCTGCATAAGGAATATTCATCCTTACTCTGATCATTTTTCTCATAAATATATTCTTAACACCAACTCCTAGAATAAGCCCTTGCCAAGCAGGTTTGTTCTTCATTGTAGTAGATAGAGCAACCTCAGTAAGAGGACCAACACAACACCTACTGTACATCACTTAAGACTGGTGGAGAGAAGGTGGATGCAGTACTTGAAAGATTCCTGACGGCAAGTGATGCTGATGGACAATTAGGGAAGATAACACAAGAGCTGGAAAAGCTATAATCCGTGCCAGTGGTTGACTGCAGGATATTGCAAACTGCTAGGCAAAAATTATTCAGAAAATTTGAGAGTATTCTGATCCATACAAAATTATCAAGGAAAAAGAGAGGTCAGTTTCTTGACAATAAACCAGACAGTCAGACCAGACAGTGGGAGATGACTAGCTGCCATATAACAAATGGCTACGCCAATCTCAGCGATTATAGATGGACTGTTAACAATTATATAAAAAGCGCTTAACTTCATACTGCATTTTAAAAAATCTAATTTTGAAATCAGTGTTGGCAAAAAGTAAAAAAAATAACAAAACAAAGTCCTTCAGTACATCATAAGGGGCAGGAAGATAAATGCAGCTCAAAGGTAAAATAAATGACAGCTACCACAGTACTGTAGCATTCTGTTCAAGTCACAAGTATTCAGAGTTGAGTAGCTAAAAGGTATCATGTCACACTGTTGGCAACAGCCAACACTGAAACATCCCAGAAACTGCTAAGAAATGTAGACAGTCAGCTAAGAAACTCCAGATACGAGAGATCCCAAAGGCATGTCCAGTCCTGGCAGGTTTATGAGGATTGCAGAGTTCAGTTGCCCACACGTACACACTTGAGAGGCCATTTGAGAGGCTTTAGTGTATTCCAACTCGTCTCCAACTGCTGCTCGAGGTGGGTGTGGATATCCCATACACCTGTATCACAGCTATCAATCCCCTGTGGAGGTGACCCTGGCATGCTATACCAGGTACCTATGTGAACAATGAATGTAAAGCCTCATAACAAGCTGCAGGTCCCAGAAAGGCTAAAATGGTTGGGATCATCAGGAAAGAGTCCCTTTAGGACCTGCCTCTTCATCACTCTTTAAGGGAAGAAGCATGTACAGAAAGTATTTCCACTTCTGAAGTGAGTGAAAGAACACTGAGACTGGAGGAATCAGTTGAGTTACAATCCTGAGGTGCCTGCAGAGAAGCTGCACGTTCACAGAAAATCAGTGATGAATATTTCACTGTAAACGGAATGTCTGCATTCATAGAAAATCAAACTGATGAATATTTAACTATAAACGGAAACTCTGCTTTTAAGGTAGGAATGGAGAATGTTACCAGTGTCTTAATTGTAAGAAGCATCTTTATGTCAACACTGAAAAGAAGAGCTCTGAATGACATTCTTGTTTAGATGCAATTTAATTTGTCATTCATCTTACACCATCAACCCAGACTTCTACCATTAACTGCCCTGTCTGTAGCAGAAGCATATGCCTACCAAGCAGCCCCTAGTCCCATCTGTCTTCTGCCTCATACCCTCTGTGGTTGGTAGTGTCAGCTACCAAGAATCTGGTTGATCCTTCTAGAAAATTCCTGTCTGAGATAGAACATCCAAGAAATGCTGCACAACCACCAAAAGTTGTTGGGTCTCAGAGGCCTCCCCCACACCCAGTTGAATGGGAAGGGCTCTTTAGTTCTTGTGTTTGGACAGCAGGAGAAAATTACAGTGGTAAAATACCTGCAGCCTAAATGCTTAAAAGGTTCAAACTTCTACTATAATCATGAGTTAACTGATCAGCATTTTGAAAATTCCCAGTAATTTTTTTTTTCATTCATTTCTGTGAGAAGACCCAGATGATCACTACTTATTGTGTCAAAGACCAGGTTGTTTGAGAGGTATAGTGGAACATGTACACGTTTTGAATTCCATCTTCTAAATCAAATTAGAAGGCAGACAGCAAGTCTTCAAGATTAAATTCTTAATGAGCAGATTAACTGCTACCATACAGACAAGAAAATTCAAAAGCCAAACTTTGCCGAAAGACAGGCATTCAGTGACAGGATGGAAAACATTCAGAAACACAATCCCCCAGGCAGAGCCTGGCAGACATATTCCATTTAAAAAAAAAAAAAAACCAAATCCCAAAAAAAAGAGAGACTAGAAACAAACAGGTAAACAAGAATCCTTTGTATCCTCTGAGGAGGACATATCAGGAAGAGAATTATTCTCTTCTCACTGCAGACTTCATCTGTGATACAATTTTTTTTCCTGGTCCTCTAAAAAGTTTGACATACACTTCCAAATAACTATGCTGTAATTTAAAAAAAAAGAAGCAGCCATTTCCTAGCTTTAGATATGTACTAATGTGTGCAGGTATGCATACATATGTGCTTACACAGTTCCACCTCCTTAATTTTGTTATATCTTCTTTTCACTGGGATACCTGTTAATGGCTATCTGGAGCTATATGTGAGGAGTCAGTAAACCTTTTGCTTAGGAGAATGGGCTATTCAAAGGTTTGACTATATCACTGTGCACTAGGACTATATACATATATATGTCTTCAAAATCTTTGCTGCTCAGATTGCACCTCCTTACAGAAGATACTCTAGACTTGAGAAAAAATGGCAATGGCAGGAGCATAAGAAAACTCTTCTGGGTTTAGATCCTGTGTTTATTTACCTGTGTACCTTATTTCCTTATCTCTGCACAGACACCTAAAACTAGTAAGCTGAGTGGATCTGATTAAAAAAATGGGAATTCACATGAGGGGAAAACTCTTTGGCCTCTCCTGACTCTCTCACAACAGAACCGACACTCATGAGCTCATATGGAACTTCGTAGCCCAGAAACAAAATGTATTTTGCAGATTTAGGCCTTGATTCTGCAAACAAGTACAACTATTTAACTTTGCTCAGAGGAATAAATGTAACTGCAAGTGAGTTTAAAGGTAAATGAGCCCACATATTTGCAGGACTGAAGTTTCACTTTCATCCTTATCAGTGCTAGTCCAAACTTTTCTTCCACTGTTGTTTGATTTGGATTTTCCCCCTCTGACGCAGATGGGGCAAGTATCAGAAGCGCTCTAGGAGGAGCTTTCGTTCTAAATATCTAGGACTGCTATAGCTGTTGTGAAAAAAATCTGTTCGTTTCTGATAAGCCTGAGGTCTTATTTGGAAATTATTTACATCAACTGCTTTAACACTCTTCTCATGCGTATAATAGATTTCAGCGATAATGCTGCCTCT
Organism: Fulmarus glacialis; assembly: GCF_000690835.1. NCBI lineage: Eukaryota > Metazoa > Chordata > Aves > Procellariiformes > Procellariidae > Fulmarus > Fulmarus glacialis. The sequence continues at coordinate 14,625 of NW_009188464.1, forward strand.
GTTTAAAGTTGATTGACAGTGGATGAGACCCACGTTTTGGTTAATTACAATTTCACTAATGGTAACCATTCATTTCATAGTCTCCCAGCCCTTCTATTATTTTGATTTCAGTTTAAAATAGCTCAGCCTTTTCACAGAACAAAACACTTCTCCGTGTTAGTAACATTTTCTAGCCATTGTACTGAGGATTTTTAGAGCCTTCCTGCTGTGGAGAAGGCACTTGAAAGACAGTGAAGGGAAAACTGTCCTTAGCATCAAGAATATGTATTTTTCTTCTCATGCAAAAATTCATCCAAATTTTCATAATCTAGGGCCCACTCCCCCCACTCCCCAGAAAAAAAAGTCAATGTTTGCACAGTCTTAATAAGACTAGGTAGATAAACTGCATCAGCTTCTTCTTCTACAGATTCCACCTTATTAACACACCTCTTTCTCTGCCACGCATTTTGCCAGAGAATTCTGGAGTTTTACTTCACAAAGACTCCAAGATGTACAGCCAAGGAAATCTAATAAAAACTGTCCATTAAGAAGTTCCAGAGTCAAGGCAAGACTCTCTCATTTGCCTTCAGTAGCCACAATATATAGTCCTATACTATTTTTTCGAAGGATTCCCTGTGGGCAACAAGACGAATTCATGTTGTATAAGTCTTTTGTTTCTAGCATACTTGTCATGTATTGCAGGAGACAGAAGATTTATGGAATGAAAAGGAAAAACAGGTTAAGGGAATAAAATGGTGTCCTAGATAACTCCATTCTACCCAGATGCCTACTACAGATGCCAAGTAATTATTTATCATAAAAACCATTGTTTGACCAATGTCTTACTTAGATTTTAAGGCTCATTTTTTAGACATTTGAGATCTGGCATGTGGAAGCATTGAATGCTCACTATTGCAAATGAAATTAAAGACAACTAAGCTTTTGAAATATAAAATATTTTTTTAAATGCTAAATGCCCTGGAGAAGAAGAAAAACAAACAAATAAACAAACAACCAACCCACAACAACCACCAGGCCACAAAACCCTCCGTCATTTCTGAAGAAGTCCAGTATGTTCCAATATATTCCAAATGGCTACTTTTGGTAAACATAAATTTTCAGGATTGTGTGTGGAAAAACATGTCCCTCTGTCTATGTGTCCTGCTATGTAAATAGCATCAGTCAATAGCACATCCAGTGGCAGGGCTGTTGTTCCCTATGCTCAATATTGCCAGAGTAGTGTTGTGATATTTAGACCTAACAGATGGGTTTAGGAATGGAAGGAGAATGCCTGTGTTCTGTAAGGGCTACGAATGCTGACTCTGTTCTCTGTCTGCTGCTTTCCTGTGCATGAGATGAAACTGTATTGTTTTTCTCCCTTGTTCCTGGTCTAAATATTTCTGAAGCTGTTGCTGCTGTGGGTTTGCAATTTGTGTTACTGCATTTTTGTAGAGTTCTAGTTATGGATCATTTCTACTGCGGTGAAGTGTCAAGATACGGTTTGCAGTTTAAAGCTTCCGAAATTACATTCACTGAAATCAGTGTAGGTGAAACTGCTTGTTGTGGTTTAACCCAGCAGGCAGCTAAACACCACAGAGCTGCTTGCTCACTGGGAAAGAGAATCGAAAAAAAAGTAAAATTTGTGGGTGGAGATAAAGACAGTTTAATAGGACAGAAAAGGAAGGGAAAATAATAATAATGATAAAAGAATATACAAAATAAGTGATGCACAATGCAATTGCTCACCACCTGCCAACTGATGCCCAGCCAGTCCCTGAGCAGCGGTCGCCACCCCCCGGCCAACTGCCCCAGCTTATATACTGAGCATGATGTCATATTGTATGGAATATCCCTTTGGCCAGTTGGGTCAGTTTTAGTTTTACTGTTTCAATAACAACAAGAAAACCTAAGCATGGATTTTGGAAATTTCAAGGGAAGTAATTCAAGTCAGAAAGACTACAGGGAAATTCAGAATGTTAAAGTTCTACTTTAAATCATTACTTTGCAGATGTCAGAAAATTAATTCAAAGACATTGATCTCATTTTAGCTGTTTGTTGTAGGGACTGGTAGAAATGAGTTTAGAGGAATGACCAGCTCTGAAAATATGAGTCAGTAATCTGAGGCCTATTAAAACCCATGTGTTGCAAACAGACTTGATTGATAGTGAAAAAACTCATTCACCCCATACTCGTTGAGGAGTTGGAGCCCAGTGTTTTTGTGGCAAAGACACTGACCTCTACTACTTCGCTTCAAGAGAACCCAGTTATTTGAGTCAATAATAAAGTTATTTTTTCCCTCTATGGAATAGTCACCAGGAAGCAATATACCACGCTGCTTCATAAAAAAGGAGCCAATCCACCACACCATCCTAAAAGTATTGCTGTAAACTGAAAAGTTCAGTTGGTTAAGAATATGAAAAATGTAATTTCGTTTAAAAAAAAAGATCAATTTTTTCACAGGAAATTTTCTAATTTTTCTTCTCCCCTGTTTCAGTCAGGGGGAGAAACACAAACATATTTCTTTTAGGTTTACCTAAATCTAAATATTTCAGTTGTCAAACTGAACTGAGATACTATTTGTCTGCTTTAATATACTATCAATTTTTCTAAGGAATTATGTCCTCAACTGTTCATCTGGCAGAGCTGCTTTCCTCCTGGTGCAATTGGAGGAAAAAAAATCTGAATCCTCATAAGTAATTGAATACTTAAATACAGGTATTTTTGAGAAAACATGCACTTATTTGTGAGAAAAATGTATTTGTCATAGAGTTGTATCCTTTAGTCTACTGGAATTTTATAATTTGTTTTTATATTTGAGGGACAAATATTTCTTTGTTGGCACTTTTTTTAACGAAGTATTAACAATATCACTTAATAGAAAAGCTAATTAGGTTATTAGTTTTTATTTAATGTGACAAATAACATGCTATGATTTATCTCTTCCTGTAGTTATAAGAAATATTGCTTTCTATTGTAGGCATACTGTCAACAAAAAAAATACTCACCACACACCAAAAATAAAGTATTTGACAAGCACAAGACAGATCTGGTTTTGTTGGTATTTTAATTACATATTTTATGAAAAGTCCACCTTTGTCAACTTGGACTTTCCAAGTCCATCTTATAAATCACTCCCTTGATGGAAATTAGTCAGAGACCTACCTGACACAGCACAAACAACCTACTACTCAGCTGTTATAAACCAGTACGGTTCAGAGCTGAGGATTATGCCTAGCAAGAAACCTGAAGAATGTGACAGTATGTTTCTCTAACACTTTCTCTCCCCATCCACTCTTCATAAAACACTATTTTATTACAGCAGCAAACTAGCAGCATAAATATGATCCTTTTTCTTCTTTAACAGTAATATTTTGATTTACTGCAGGAGTATAGGTGAAAAAAAATAAAAACAGTAGTGTAAGCAAATTTTACTTTAATTTCAGTAAGTGGCACAGCAGAGCTCTGAAGATGGCTGTATCCACCTAGAAGATGAGTTTTCCACTCCAGATCAATATTATTCCCTTTTTTAAATGCAATAAAAGAAAAAGAAGATAAAAGAAAAGCATGTATTTCTACAAGCTTTGCCACTGAAAGAGACTGGTTTCCTCTGGATTTAGATCGCACATAATTTTAGATCTCAGAGGCTATCTATGCTGGAAGACAAGTGAGCTCCAAGTTTTGCACTGAAAACTTGGTCTGTTAGTGCATACATTGGCCACATCTTAGTTTCGTGTTAGGATGTGACATCAGCTCATATCATTGCTTGGATAGACCAGGGATTGCAGGTAGAGTTATGCTTCACTGCTCTTGATATCTGCAGCAGTGCACAACCTCATCAGGTCTTTCATCCAGGATTTCCTGGAATTCTGTAGCCTGAGTGCTCATACTATAACCCATCCCTCAGCTGAGCCACTTCTGGAGGCTTCTTCCTCCTCCCCTGGCTACCCATTTTCACAAAGCTTTGAAAGCTTAATTATCTTTCAGCCTTCTACCTCTTTGCAAAATTTGGCTGAAATATTTGGGAGGGGGCAGCTGTTGGCAAGTGGGAAAGCCAGGGAAAGGTACTGGCTACAGTCACACACATCAGAAGTGCACTGAAAAAAAATTCTAAAACAAACAAAAATGCCAACTAAGTTCTACATATAATACATTACATAAAAGCTGCAATGTGTATGCCAAAGAGGTAAACATGCTTTACTATACATTATCAGATAACATGCAGAAACAAACGAGTTGTTCATGATAAACTACAATGATTAATGTATCTCCAAATTCATATTGCTTTTTCTTGTAGGTGTAAAGAGATTAGTTTGTTTAAATGCATGAAGTGTAGCTTCACAAAGTTTACTAAATAATTTTAAATACCTCTTCGACATTGGAAGAGTCAGAATTTCCCCTCAGAATGGCTCCACGCTGAACCCATAAAAGTTTGCTGACCTAAACCAACAGAGAACACTATTTACATGCTCCTGAAAGATATAGTGAGTGATTAAATTCCTACACTTATTTTCAGACACAGGTATAGAAAATGTTATTTAAACTACCAGCCATTGTGTTTTTGTTTCACCTATAATACATAATTATATTATAATGTATGTTCTTATTATAGGGTACTGCAGACAAAAGAAACAATGTAAAAATGGACCAGGGCATAGACACTATCTGAGGCTTTTAGATACTATCAGGGCATAATGACAATAAGCATCTTAGTGTAAAAACATAGATTTTCTAGTATCCTTTTAACCTCGTTAAATGTCTTTCCCCAAGATCACAATCATGTAATGCCCAAGGTGCAGCCCTGATAAAGCCTTTACTGGTACACACTTTCAAGCCAGCTATTCTATGCTGTCTCTGCACATCTGTATGGGTCAAAACTTTTGAAGAAATCTAGCAGTTCCTGCATCTTAACTTTTGAGCCCCGTAAACTTTTTCCAGAGATAATTCAAAGTCTTTCATCAGCCAACGTATTTCTGTGGCTGCAGGTAGTTGTTCAGAAATGTCACTGTTCCGGTCCTTCATGCAAATATTCCCAGCCCCTGAACGGAACATTTTTTGTTGTGCAACCTTCTTTGAAATACACAATTTTGTTACATCAGTCTGGGATCAGCTGATGTTTCTCCATATTGTGAACACCTAGTGTCTTCAATATATGTTCTACCTCTGCTAACTGAGGCAAACGCACACAGATATACCTTAAAACTTCCAAATATGTATCCACAACCTTAATTAAAAAACAAAGTCTGTTTTCTTTATCCATAGCAATCTTTTTTCCATTGGGCATTTATATTAAATCACATAAAATGCAAGGGCACCTGTTTGCAATGCTGTTAAGCTAACTTCCAACTCAGGGTTTCAGAGCTTCTAAATACTATTCCAGGCACTGGCCTTACAGTTTTGTCTTTTTCATTTCTGAACTCAAGGAAAATCTACAGTCTAATACCACATAAACTGGATTCTAGCAGTCACAATGATGTACCACATTTCAAATTATAGCGGGATGTTTATTGGTATTGCAGTTCTGGGGATTAACTTGTGTTTTAGTTCTGTTTTCATGTACACTGGAATTCTAGAGAGCATTGACATTAACATAATTTGGATTTGAACAGAGAGAGATAAATCTCCCCATAAAGTACAAAAACAAGTGAGGGCAGCATGATCCGTTCTAGGCAGCTGCAACATCTGCATTTTGCTTTCAATAGGTGGCTTTTTTGTCTCTTCAGCATACTTTCTACGAGATAGAAGTCTTCAGATCATTATCATGCCACAAAAATTATTATTATTCTAGCTGAAACATTTATATGCAACATCAAAAGACGCACCAGGACTTTTGCAACTGGTCATTGTTAACTGACGGTTGACAGGTTATTAGAGGTTCCTCTGTCTACCACAGCAAGTACTTTTTACTTAGATACCCCAATTTAAAATATTCAATATAAGTGACATTTACCTCTTTTGCCTCAGTATTGGATACCAAAAATGAAACCTTTGCCTCAGAAGAGTTTCTGCCTTTTTTTTTTTTTAAAGTGCCACTGCGTGTGCTATGACAGACACATCTCCTGAAACTTGCATTTCAATTCCCCATTAACAACCCCTTAACGCTTCAGCTTTCCCCCTCTCAAAAATAACTGAAGAAAAAAAGCTTCCTTCCCATCTCCAGCCCCCTCAGCAGCAAAGCAACTAGTAGATGCCAAAGAAAAATCTTTTCCTCCTTCCAAAGATGAACAAAAAGAGACACAACTGATAATTACCTGCTCTCTCAACCTTCATCGATTAAAGCTAAATTCTTGCTGGAAAAAAAATGTTTCCTTAAGAAAAATATACAAAGTCCAAATGATACCCTTAAATAAATAAGAGGAATTTAAATCAGACTGTTATCTAAACTGCACTAAATACGGTTTCCTGCATGAAGAACCCCAGTAAGTCTGAAGTTGGTCCTACTATACTCTGATCTCAGAAAGTTTTCTCAATGACCAGTTAACTGAAACTGCTCTGTGTTTAACGATCTGTTACTGTTTCAGTGAACTTTGCTAAAATAAGACTGCTTGAGTGCTGTCTTCTGGAACTTACCCAAGAAGCACATATAAGATTACTACCATGAACTGTTTATCAGACTGTATCTTAAATCCATACAGAAATTAAAGCCACAACAAGAGCTCTTGGGAAAAATTTATCGTCAAAACATACCTTCATCAGAATTTGCAAGGTAGCTAAAATCCAAATACTTTCTGGCACTGTGCTCAGTTGTATAGAAATCTGCCAAAAGCCTAGAAAATTGGGTGGGTTTCCACTGACAGATGGCTTAGCGTCATATCAGGGGACAAAAGTCTGCAAAGGCTTACGGGTAGCCAAGATTCCCAGGTTCATTCACTCTAGACAAGGACCCTTTACAGTTCTACTTTTCAAACTGAAGCAGCGTCGGTGTTTGAAATCTCAGTCTCCATGAGGTGGTCTTAAGCAGTGCCCTTCACGTGACACACCAGCACTCAAAGCAGGATATCAACCTTGTATTTACACCCACAGTCTCACCCCAAATTCCCGCAGCAGCCTTACCTTTGAAAGGGACTGTCTTCCAGAGAGCTCCTTCAGGCAAGGCCCCTTCGCCACTCACTTCTGGCAATAGATATAAAACATAGACTTACTAGTACTGCATATTTTCTCCCACTTTGGCTATGCCTCTCTCCCCTTCCTCCACCCTGTGCTCATCAGCTGGTGGTAACACTTAGCATTCCCCTTCCAGCCTCTTCTATAGCCCCCTTATAGTTATGAAAAATTAGGTTTTTACATCTTCACAATAATGAGTTGAACAACAACAACAGCTGCAAAGCATGATTTCTCACCTGGAACCAGTGTCCTCACCATTTGAGATGCCTACGGTGCACCTGTTGGCTTTGTGGTAGAATTTTGTCACTCTGAGCTCTCACTCTGAGCTAAATTAATCTTATTCAAAGGCTTTGCAAATTACTGGAAGTTTACTTATAGGACTAGGAAGAGAAGTGCCTTTCCAATCATCTGACCACCTGCAAAACAGTCCCTTCATTTGTGTCACTGACCTGCACCCCATGACCTTAGGATGCATTATGAAGAACTACTTTGATAGAGTCCTGACAGTTATCCGAGAGTTTGGATAAGGGAACAGGATTTTCTTTCGTTTCTTTTCACTGTTGTTTTAGAAGTAGATTTCTTGTGCTACTGCAAAGGAATCCTTGGTATGGACTTACATAAAATAATCATTTGTGCACCCAAAGCTGGTTTTATCCCAAAGTTTAAAGTCAAACAAAATTGGATTAATATACCTGCAGCCTTTCTACCAGACACTGAATGGGAGGAACAAGGTTCAAATTTGAAAGAGTCGTTAATGAGGCATTGATTAAAAACCCCATCCATGATCCTGGAAAAACTGAACCAAACTTTTTGATGCTCAAGAAACTAATCTAACATGAATCAGCTGGCTTAACAAACCATATTATATTAAAAAGAGAAAAGAAAAACACCAACAAGGTATATAAGCTGGGCATTCATCAGCTGTGCATAGAGAAAACATTATCTCATACCAAAAATATAGCAATTTTACAGTCCTGTCTCGGGGAGCCAATTACTGAGGCCAGTTGGCTGCTTTCCTTTCCTGCAAAAAAAGTTTCCACACTCTTGAGTAGCAAACCTAAGCTGTCTTACCCTGCCTGGTTCACCATGCTTCTTCCAGCTGAACTAGTAACTTCCACTAGGCGTTACTTGCTGCTAAATGCTCTAGTTAATCTCTTCAGCTTTGCTCATTTAAGTTTTTAGCAAAAGTGCATGTAACATTGAAGACTACCGCAGTATCCTCACTTACCTGCAACCCATTAACATGTCTTTCTGTTTCTTAGCTGATAAAAAGCCCTTAAGTAGCTCTTCCTACTTCAACAGCTTAATTAAAAGTACTCATGCAAACCCTCCAAACAGTTTTTCATTTTTCAAAGTGCTCTTTTGCAGATGTGGATGGTGTATATGTTAGGACAAACACTTCTTTCCATCAGGACACTTTCAGGACTGTGCACAGCTCTGTTTTATTTATCACTTCTCTCTGGTAGAGAAAGCATTTCTCATTTTGGTAACTCCTTTCTGCCCTGGAATACATAGAAGCTGGTTTTGCTTTAACTTAAAGCCTCAGTCACCAATCTTTCACACCAAATATGTATACAAACAAATATAAAACTGTTCAGCAAGTTGTCTGAATACCACTTTGAAGAGCATTTTAGTCTGGTGCAATTTCCCCACCTGAGGATATAATTATTCAGTGGCTGGTAGGTAGCAAGTCCTCTAATTGGTACATATCATTTCAGAAGATGTACCAGCTGGTGCAATTTTCACAACACATGAAATATAAAAGCACATAAATGAGATTATGGCAAAAAAAGAGAGCAGACATTAAGCTTTTGGAACAATATCATGCCACAAAAAAAAAAAAAAACAAAAACTAAAACAAGAAAAGCGACTGAAGGGTCATAGGCCTTGTTTCCAGGTAGTCAGCAGTGAAAAAAGGATTTTAAAAAAAGACTGCCGGAACAGAGTTTTGGCATTAGGGAATTGTGCCTGCGGTAGGGTCAGCTCTGAATGTGAGTAATACACAGGAATGAAAACTCTGAAGGGGAAGGAATTATTTTTAAGTGAAATGTCTGTGATGAATAAGTTGTGGGGATATTGAAGGTTCTGCTCTTAACAAAGGCCAGAGCCTGGCTGCCACAGCTATGGCAAATAATAAAAAAAAAAAACGTCAGAACTTCCAGAGTCGCAACAAGACAGGGAGATAGGAAAATAGAGGTTGTGCGGGTCCTGTTGTTGTGTATCTAACCCACAAGGGGATACGGGG
>NW_009188465.1:0-12837 GCF_000690835.1 Fulmarus glacialis
GCGGCTGTGTGGGGTTAAACCACGACAACACCTTAGCAATAAATGTGATATACAAGTATGTAGTATATACAAGTGCATCTCTCCTCTAATACTTGCTACTCCATCTCATATTGCCTGGTCCAAAGATGTAACTGCGGCAGCTTCTTCTTTTGAGACAGCAATAGCAAACTTGGGCTGAAACTTAAATTCCAAGGAAAATAACGGTATGCAAATGAAGGAATCATATCAACACAGATATTCAAGCTTGGCAAAATCTTCAATGATCTTTAAAGAGTAAAAATGGTGGCTGAGGGTAGGAAGGTCTTCTCTCAGGAGAAAGCCACCAGACAGGTTCATCTTGTCTCTATGGCAGTGAAACTGCCATTTCACAAGAACTCCTTTTCACTCGTTCTCCAGTTTTTCCTTATGTATTCCCATTGAAGATATAAGACATGGTGAGGCCAAAAAATCCTATAAACTTTTCTCCCAGCAGGCAAAGGACTTGCATAGATGTTTGTATACAATTGTTGCTCCTCTTCATACATACACTTACTTGCGAAACTGTGGAGTACCTAAATCCTAGCACTTCACAGTCCAGGGGAACCATCCACACATGTCAAGCACCCTGGGAAACAGAAATACAGAAAATATATCAAGAGTTGGGCGTTCATAACAACTTGCCTTGCATCACAAAGCAATTCAGTTCTATATGGAATCAGAGAAGTGGGGGGAGGAGGGGCCGGTTTTAAATCTAATTGCAATTAGAAAGAATTGCTATTGAAAGAAATCCCTTAAGGGAGTTCTTTGGATAAGATAGACCCAGGCACTTTCAGAAGTGCATAGCGAGAGGACAAGAAGTAACTGGCACAAGTTGCAACAACAAAAATTCTGACATTTTCTGATAAGGAAAAAATTCTTCGCCATGAGAATGGTCAAGCATAGAAACAGGTTGCCCGGAGATGTCATGGAATCTCCATCCTTATAAGTTTTCAGCACTCAACTGGACAAGGCCCTGAGCTAGCTTGGATGCTAACTTTGACTGAAGCAGGAGGTTGGACCCCCAGAGATCCCTTCCAACCTAGTTTTTTCTAAGATTCTGTGATTTATCTACTATAACCATGAGATAATCCTCCTGAAAGTACCTGAGATTATAGCCTTCTGGAATAGCTTTCTATGAAAAATGATAAGAAACCTCTGGGAAATTAATGGAGAAAGTAGGAACACTACCTTCAGTTTAGTTTTATTACATTGAGAAGGCAAGAACTCCAGTTATGATTAGGACAGACTAGAAGGAGAAATCGTACTGATTGTACTGAGAATGTGAATATTGACTGATAAATGCTGTTGAGAAATATTTAATCTTCAAGATTAAATTAAAATTAGATTAAATAAGATTAGAGATTTCTCTTTAAGGTGAAGATAATACTGTATCATAACATTTTATTAGGATGACTTCAGTCAAGCATGGTTTTTCATAGTCTACCTGGGTGAGTCCAGGGAAAGATGACAGGTTCCACATTCATCTAGACTGCTAAACTGTTTTCAGATATGGATGAGAATATCTCTAACAGTACTAGGAAGTGTCATTATTGTGGAAGACTTGAATTTTCCAGAAAGTTTAGAGAACAAATTTTGTTAATAATAGCTAATCCAGACATTTCTGTATGAGATTTCCACTATTTTTTTTTTTCACTGAAGAATTGCTGAGCCAACTCTATTTATTGCTATTTTAGACTTGATTATGGTGAGTAATAGAAGAGACTTCTTTAGGAAATTTTTGGGTTGAAGAAGCATGACTTGATTTAGCTTGAGTTAAACAATAGGAAAGAGCTTTCACAAGAGCGTTCTGCTTCCGGGAGAACCAAAAGTAAATTTGTCACATTTAACCATGACCCCTCTGGAATCAAACTGGGAAATTTACTGTCCATAACAAAGGTGCTGTTTTGCAGGAAGACAAACTTTGGTAATAGGATACAGGAACCAGTTGGGCTTTGGTGCTACAGAGCTCAGCGGCTTGAATTTTGTGAAGATTTGGAATCTTTTAATCTGAAGATACTGAAATGGTCAAGAATCTATAGCCTAAATGGAGGAGGAAAGTCTCAGTACAGATCTCTCTATTACCAGGATCCTTATAGAAGGTGTTCAGAAAATTAATAAGGAATGCAATGATGAGTAAAGATACAGGTTGGAAAGTATAAGGAAATATAAAACAATTATTACCAACAATGAAGTTGATTTAGACCTTGAAAAGATATTAAAACAAGTTTATTTAGTCAAAGTACAGTAACACAGGGTTCTCAAATGGAGGAAATGAGAGACCACCATTCTGTGGCATGTTCAGGCTTGACCTCCGTGATGCACAAGTCTGTAGCATAAACTATTTCCTATTTACTTTCACGTTTATCTGTTTTTAAAATGATGAGCAAACGGAGCTTGGGGACAGAGTTGTGTTTTGAAACATCCACGTGCAGCTCAGCTGGAACCGAGTGTTTGGGCTTCCCCGTGCAGGACTCTTGCAGCTGGGTAGTGACTGCTCTTTGGCCCTGAAACTGGAATTCTGCTCCTGCTCTAAAGCACTCTTATGCCTTCAGGCAAATCCCCCAATGCGTCTGATGTTGACTGGTGGTCTGAACTCCATCCAATACTTTGGATGATTCAGGGAGCAACATAGACCTGGGACCTTTCTTCAGCAGCATTTGCCTCATTCACCACAGGAGCTCCGGAATCTTCACTGGTTTGCTAGACCTGCCCAGCACCAGGTCAGCAGAGGCTTCTGCCAGCCCCACCTCCAACTCTTCTTCTGGGCTCTCAGTCTCTTCTGCACTCACAAGACTTTCAGGAGGAGCTGGGCCTTCTTACTGTCCGAGTAGTGAGCTTGCAGGTCCTGCAAGAAGAAACGGTGAAATAAGCAGTAAGAGCAAAACAACTGTGTCCTGCCTGGGAAGCAGTGGGTGCCATGCTCTTCCCAGGATTCTCCTGGGAAAGTGTTGCATGTTCTGCCCAGCTGCATTTGCAAATATATGTTCTTTTATTTCTTTGTAGATGTTACACTACGTCAGTTGTGTCAGCTGAGGAATCCTTATGCAGAGGGAATGGCCACGTAGGGGAGCATTGCACATTGTTTGCATGTATGCCAGTGTCTGCATCAGGGTATGGAGATCTCCCGTCTTGCTCCTCCATCCACATGACAGATGGTAAAAACAAAAGGTAATGTTAGGAACAGTTGTTTGACAAAGACAATTAAAGTCTTACAAAGAGAAGTTTTGTTCCCATCTCTACTCTGTTTCTTCGTTTTCTGTTGGTATGAGCTAGAGTGTTAATGCTGAAATTTCTCTCTGTGTGACTACATCTTGGAAGATTTATATAATTGTGTTGAGAGATTTGAATGTTGTCATGAATCCGATTCCTTTTCTTCCCTTAGATGTCAGACCCAGAAACAAGGTGATTAGCCACTGAAATGTGAAATAAGGGTATTTTATAGGATTTGTTTGTTTGATTAATTTTTTTTTCCCCTTTTGGGAATGGAGAAAATACGTAATAACGCAAATTTGGATACTGTACTTGACTATTACTACTATGTCTCACTCTCCACACTCAGATTTTTCTATCCTAATACCTTTTTTGGCTCAGAATTTCATTAAGTGATAACTGGTGTGGAAGGAATACTTTGTAAAAATACGACCTGTTTTTTTTTTTTCAGATTACTCCAATTTCTTCTAACTGCTCATGTATCTAGTGTATTTTCCCCAAGCTTTTGAGGATACTCCAAGGATGAGCTGCAGCTGTGGAAAGGGAATCTGTGCTAGATGAAGTGCAAAAGTTCTATGCTTAAGGGAAGTTTTTGGTTGTTAATAACCTAAATCACTACCTCTGCTGCACATACATTTTCCCATCAGTTGCAGCAATGCTGAAGAAAGCATACAGCCAAGCTTTTCTGTTTGGGAGTTGTTAAAAATGTGTGTATGGCAATGTGTTTGGGCTGCTTTGCTGCTCATGCATTCTGATTCGTCACGACCTGGGGGTTCTTGGAAGTAACGTGTATGATCTGCTGCACTGTGACAGTGTTAGCTGTTGGAAAGTGTTTGCATGGACACACAGCCTTGTTTTGGTCTGTACCTCCCTAAAAGAATTTTAATTGAAAAGTGCCTTTAAAACTAATGTGGTTTTGGCCTCTAGTACAGTAGGTCTGATTTCTCATACTTAATATGTACAGTAAATATAAATTGATTCCTGTAATACACTCTAAGTAACAGTTACAGTTGGTGAGGAAATCTTTATTAAAACACTTACTGTTGAATTGTCCACCTTAGCTCTTGAATAAAATTCCACAGCAGAATGTTTAAAATATTTCTCTAGAGGAATGTGCTGGTTTGTTTTGGTTTTTGCTTAAACTTCTGTGTATACTATTAAGAACTGAAATAACATGCTGTGTCTTACTTGAGATCTTCATCTTGGGTTTCAGGCAGAATGCATTCAATCTTTCTGAAATTCTGTAAATCAGCTTTATGGGCTTCGTGAGTTAGATGTATAAAAGGCTGTATATTCTTTGTATCATTACCATACCAAGAAGCACTTTGTGCCTGGGGAAGGTTTGCTTATTTATTCAGCTTATCTGACCTTTAAGCAACGTCAGTTATGCACAGCAATCTCTAACTGCAGTCCTAAGGGTGCTAGACAATCCTTTTAATAGGCCTACTGCCTACATTCTCCAGGAAAAAATGCTTTTAAGACAAAACTTCTTCCCAGAAGCAAATATAAATGTTTTTGCTTGCATGCTATGGCATCTTCCCATAAGCGGCAGACATTGACTTGTAACCTGTTTGCTGAATGTATTGATACACATGACTGGGCGCACTAAATGCCTCAAGAAAAGCTTTCATTTTCTTTGAGAAATCTCATTCTCCTATTTTATAGAAAGGTTGGACTCTGAGGTTGCAGCCTCTGGTAAAAAAAGGGAAACTCCTGAAGTTTTAAAATAAGTGGTTGAAGTAGCTTCTTTCAGTTCGACTTGTTTGTAATAGTGCATTTTTACTGATTCTCAAGCTGAAAGAGAATCTCTTGCTCCTATTCCTTGTGGCTGTTTGTGTATATGCCTATCCTTGTGCCAGTGGTATGCTGTTGCATTTTCCAAATGATTCTGGTTTATTTCAAGAAAACCTTTAGGAAGCAATTCTGCCAGTCCTGTTGCTACTTATTTGGAGGGGAAAAAAATTCCTAACCCATGTCTCATTTGCTCTTGCCTGTGTAGGTTGTAAATTCATATTAAAATATATTGAAAAGCTTTGAAATAATCAGTAATGGCCTGTAATCCTATGGTCCTATATAAACATTAAGAATTTGAAAAACTTTGCTTAGTACTGTGGTTTTATTTAACACATACCTACAGTGGCAGGTGCATCTGCCCTGACAAGAGACCGGGGGCATCAGGGCTGCCCTATCCTCACTTTTCGTGCCCTTACTTTTGCGCCTTTAAGGTGGCGTGTGCCGACCATCACGTACACACTTTGGGTCATCTCTGGCAACGACTAAGAAAATTAAGGCCCTCAGCCAATTAGAATTGACCGTAGGTCAGATTCAACTAGGGTATAAATGGAGCCCCGCCGGAGGGCAAGTTGAGCTGGTCCTCCTCAGAGCAGCGGTTCTGCTGTTGGGGACTCTCCCCTTGGGTCAGGACGCCGCCCAAGGAAACTTCTCAAGGTTGAGAGCCCTCATCTTACAGATGAGTGATTGTGCGCAGTTTGGATCCTCATTTCTAGAGACGGCCATGCAGTATTAGTTCCTCGTACACCATCCTGGACCTGTGGTTTATTGATGTTGTTGGAGTCTTGAATGATTTTGATGAGCTTCATTTCTAGTTAGTTTTCTGCTAAACAATTTTGGGTTAAATAAAGTTTATTTTTCTCTATCATCTGCCTAATTTGATTTTGTGAGCCTCCGTGACACCTACCTCTCTGTTTAACTGTAATCCCGGATATACTAGAAAGGGACAGTTTTTGAAGTTTATCTGGTAGACATTTCATGTCTTCATTTGGAAGAGGATTGTATGTCTATGGCAACACACTTAAATCCGTAATATATGACACGCATAAAATCGTCTAGCTAGGTGGCACCATATGTCAACAAACTTTATGCGAGTTACCATCAGTTTGAATTCATGTTTCTGATGCTGCCATTGAAATAGAGTTAAATTTTGTAGGATGTTTTTTAAAACCAACCCAGAGTTTCTAGAACAAATTGAGAAAATGAAATGCGTTTGTTCTAAATGCACCAAAGGATTTTAAAGATACACTGAAGACTGATTTGCACTGTATTTTTTCCGCTAATAACTGCTATATCAAAAATTGTGTTGAAGTAAGGATGTGAGCAACGGTAACAGAAATCAGCTTAGTTCTGTTCTTCCAGGATAGAAATATGTCAGTGAAAATGAAGAATTGTTTAAATAACTGTGATTTTTTTTTTTTTTATACCTATCATCAATATCATGCTTTGGCACAGCCATCTCCAGTGGCAGCAAAGGGAATGTTGAGAATGTATTGCACACATATGCAAACATCTTTGTAAACAGGGATTCAGCATGAAGCAACTTTTCTCCACTGTCTGTTTTGAGATACATAAGTATAGGGATAGAATTTACATGAAAATATTAGGAATAAATAGAAAAATCTTTCTAATGTGCCTCCTTTGCTTTTTGTTAAAAAAAAAAAAAAAAGAAAAGAAAAAGCACAGGGACTTTTGTTTAAAGGCAAGTAGTTCTTTGCTTTCTGGCAGATGAATTGCTATGACAAGAGATTAATGCAGACAAGACCTGAACAGCTGACCAGCAGAAATAACCTGATTTCTCCACCCTTACATTCCAGAGTGAATGGTTGGTCTTTACTACGCCACTCCTTTTTGAGTTTGTTGCTTTGCTGCTTTTTATCTACCTGGCTACAGTAGGATTTGGAGTCTACACACCATTACTGCCACATGGATGGAAATATGCTGGTTTTTCTGTATCTTTTTTTTCTAACCTTCTACCATCCTGCTTGAGATATGTTTTATTATAAATGCTACCCTGTGTCCAAATGAGGGGAGGGGAGAAAAAAACCCCACCCACCTCACTTATTATGCTACAAGTAAGAGCTAGGGCATCTCCAAAGGGATGACATTTATTCCCAGTGAGTTTAAACCCTCACTTGAATGTTGTAGAACTGGGTTTATGTAGATTAGTTGGGTTTATGTTGGTTCCCATCTTGCAGGAGGGTGTGTGTGTACGTAACAGTGTGTGTGTACATATTATAGTTAATAAAGTTTTGAAAGATCCTTTAACTAAGTGGTGGCTGGAAGAAAAGGGGCATGAGGCAGGAGAGGGAGAAGAGCCACAGTTGTTTGGAGGCCAGGAGACAATGCATTGCAGTTGAAGTTTTTTTGCTTTTTTTTTTTTTTTAATCATGAGTCTTTCAGGTACAGGAAAAATAATATGCTAGGAAGAAAGCATATCTTTACATTAATTAAAATTGTTCTTCACCGTGCACAGTTTCACTCTGTACTCTATAGCCCAGCTAGCAGTGCAGAAAAGAAATGAGTCTAAGCAGCTGTTGTCCCATCACTTGACTGCAGGTGAGGGGTTGTCTTGCTTACCAAGAATCTGCAAGAAGCCAGGGCAGAGTGAAGTTCCTCCTCCATATATTTGATAAAGGAAACAAATATACAAAGCAAAACTCCATGCATCTCCATGACTGCCCATCATGTTCCAGGTCTCTCTACTCACAGACATCAGGGTATCCTACAGTAATACCATAAACAGGTTATTCTGGGCTGCCATTATGTGCTTGGAATGCACTCAGTGCTGCTTTACAGGAGTAACATATGACAATCCAGGTATGCTGCCATTGTTACTAGGGATTTATTATTGGAAATAGAAGACTTGATGAAACATTCTTTATACTTAGTGCTTTGGCTCACAAAGAATTTGAATGATAAGACTGGATACTATTTTTTGCAGGGGAAAAACCCTCAGAAGCAGCCCTATGAAAAGCAGAATGCTCAGCTCTATTTGCTTCTGGGGCACTCTGTCCATTGCAGGATTAAAAATCAGTGAATCTGTAGTGGATTTATGAACTAACACTAACTTTATTTTTAGAAGAGTCAACTTGGATAACACAAACTACCTTGTAATCTGATTGCTTGTTCTTTTTAATTCAATACATTACAGATCAGTCTGAAGTTCAAATGTCCAAATAAGACTCTTTTCCTTTTACAGGGGAGAGAGAGAAAGGTTTAACAACATAATGAGAAAGAAAACCTGATAGGCAGTATTTCATCCACTTTTTTATGTACAAAACATAGATTGTTGCTAGGAAATGCTAGGGTGTCAATGGAGCACTCTTATGACAGCACCGTAATTCTTGTTGAAACAGAGGTTGAGTAGTCAGCACAGCTGTAGGTCTTATGCCTAGGTTTCTTTGCAATGTGTTTAAGAAAACAGTCTATTAATTGTGTCTCTTCTTTTTATTCTTTTGAAAAAGAAAGAAAAGTTTAACGTACACTGGAAAAAACAGGATGCTGATGAATACCATATCGTTATATCTGAGTAATTAACAGCCTTGCTGAAGCTCTGATGTGCCTGCAGTCCTGTTTTTTCAGTCACGTGCATCCTCTGTATTATCAGTTGAGGACTTTTGTTTTAACTATGTCATGTCCCACAACCATTTGATTAGTCTTTACGTTGAGAGGAGCCACAGTCACAATACCATGTATCACATAACTTATGCTTTATATAAGTTCGAGTGAAAGAAGCTAAATTCATTGTATATTAATGTCTGCTTTGTATTGAAAATGTCATAAAAATCTACAAATTAAGATGGATGTGAATGACTTGACTGTGAAACATATGTGTTAGTACAAGTACAGTTGCATTTACAATGCTGGAGAGATCTAGGAAAGGAAGACAGAGATCTGTAAACCCAGTAGCATGATGCATTTTTTGCTCAGGAATTCTTGAAGAGATGGCAGATCAGGTTGTCCATTCAGAGGTCTTCCCATTTCTCTCTCTCTCTGGAGGAGGAGATAGGTCTAAGCTAGGAAGACTTGAAGAATCCTACTAACTGTTGTGAAGCCTGATTTTTATGCCATTTTCAAAATATAGTTGTTACATACCAAAGCTGTAGAATGTAGTAAGAGGTTTTGATTCTAGCACTAATAAAAGAATAAAAGAAAAATGCAGCCAAAACAGACATTTGTCACCTATTTGACAAAGTGTTTTTATGTTCTATCTGACAGAAGGATTTAAATATAAGAAATATTGAGACTCTTCTTTTTTTTTTTAAATTTTTGCCTCTTTTAACAGATATTTGAAGAGGCAAAGTTCTAAAACTGCTGCATCTCTGCATTGTTCCTTTCTGAATTAGATTTTTTCCACCAGCTTAGCTGCTGTTTCTGATGAAGAATAACTTTGCTTAAACATCATAGGAAATAATTGCATTTTAGGCACACAATGAGACTTCCTGGACCGGTGAAGAAAACACACCTTCCCATTGTCCTTTTGTTGTGTCAGTGAGCAGTCATTCTCTTCAAAATATTGGTAATTGCTGCCATGGTAACAAAACAAAAACAAGGTGTGGCAACTATTTTCAGCATTGCGCATGTGATATCTCTTCTGACTGTAAAACACTTCCGTTTTTAACCAGAACAAGAGGTGTCCTTTAGTTTAAATCTAGCATAGATGGATCATTTTTTCTGAACAATGGTCCAGGTGTGTGGGGGGGTTTTTTGCAGCAATTTTTTATTTTGTTGGAGTTCTTTTAGGCAGATGAGTAGCAGCTTAATTTTTAGAGGTAGGAGGGGAATGACAGGCCAACCAGTGCAAAGTAATCAACTTGTTCCTAGTAGCTATTTGCACTGGTCCTGAACACCTCTGCAACTAACTAGGATGGGGTTGGCACTGAAATTCTGGGTGCTCTGGCAATAACCAACCTAGCCCTTGTGTTTTTCATCACTAGAAGAAAGCAACAAACTAATACAGGAGCTTCACAGAAAGTGGTGGTCACACTGCTACTTGTGGAAAAAAGGATCCTCAGATGACTGTAGCAAAACAGCCAAGAAAACAATGGGAAGGAAGGTGAGATAAGCTGGCAGGGAGGGAACAACTTTGTGAAGAATGGGGACAAATTATGAACAAAGAGTTGGGCAGCTTTCATCCGTGGCTTTTTTCTTGGGCTTCTGCAGTAACAATTTAATGGTAATGTGTCTTTTTTTCTCTGCCTTCTCTGCACCAGCTAACAACGACTTGTAAGAATTGTAAAGATCGCACAATTCTGTGGCATGTCACAAGCTACCCAAAATCTGAGGAAGAACGGAGAGTAGTATTTAGCTTTCAGCCAGTAAGTATAAAAAAATCTGAAAAAAATATTTTCTCTCTTCATAATATTGAAAATACACTCTTGCCAGTTGAGAGGGGAAGGTGCAAAATGAATATAGGTCTAACTTGCACAGGAGGAAGATAAGCTATGCTAGCTGATGTTTTTCCTCTTCCCTTATGCTACTGAATCTCTTACCAATAAAACAAACATTTGAAGTCATGTGATACAAAACTGTTAGAACGGGTATGTACTTGATCACAGTTTGTTTTCCTTTGAGTGACAATTTGTCGTTAAAACACTTGATGCCTTCTTAACTTATTTTAACACAAGTCACTGGTCTACTTTTTCTTCATCACCTTACTTTCTCACCTTGTTGATGCTACAATTCTTCCAGCAGTGCAAAATATGCTAAGAAAAACTTGAATAATCCTGTTTCAGTCTTTGACAGAAATAAACATAAACATGTCATCCAGAATCAGCATTGTTATCTCTGCAAAGCCAATGTGTAAATTATTAGATTAAGGAAACAAGTAAGTTCCGGGTTTTATGGGGAGGGGATGAGTTTTTCTGATTTTTTTTTTGGTGGCTTGACCATAGTAAGAAGACTTGCTGGTCTTTCCTACATGTACTGTCATTATACATTGAAAATTCCTTATCTTTTATTAGAGCAACCTTTAACTAGAATTTATAAACTCATAAGCAGAGACAAGGTATTCTGCTTTTAAATGTTTAGAAGTGCTTTTCTTAAAATAATTTTGCTGTTTCAAGAAACAAAATTGATTAAAGCACTGTTTCTATCTATGTTATGGATCCCTACAAACTTCTTTTTTTAAGTCTGTCACACTGTGTCTTACATGTAGAGTTAGGCCATTGCAATATCAAGAATGTACCTTTTTCTGTCTGCCTTGAAACTTGCTCAAATTTATTCATACCTTTATCATATTTGTTTAACTAAGGCCAAATTCCCGAATATTACCTGCATTGAGTATATTTTTCACCTTCCTACAGTTATTACACAGTATCTTTGCTAACTTCCTTCCCTGATTTAGTCAGTGTTATAAGAATTTAGTAAGAGAGTGCCTACTGCTTGCCTTCCCCGTTGCCAGCGAGGCAGTAAGGAGAAGGACAGATCAATATATATTGATTAAAATGTAGGTAAGGAACTGAAGGGGGGAGAGTCTGGGACTCTAAGCCTGTTATGAGATTGATTGATAATATAGTGCACAGTAAGCAAGTCTTTCAGTCTCTGAGATATTTGTCTATTATATTCAATTAAAATATTTTAAATGTAGGGTTTTTTTTCCTCTTCAGGCAGCCAAAAGCCAAGCACTTGCAAGCCAAGTACTTGTAATAAGTGTATTTCAGACTTTGATGGCCACTGTAAGTGACTGAATAACTGTGTGAAAGTCAGAAATTACTGGTGTGTGTTTTACAATGAGTGAGAGATGCTCTCTTTCTTTCCAGTGATCTTCTGCATAATATCTCACTTCTCGGCAGGGTTAAACACATCCACTGCAAATCAAACAATACCATCAGCCTTTTTTTCAGTAGTTTATAAAGAAATCAGCCTGGAAATTTTCACTTCCCTTCCACATAAAGGTCAGGAACTTCCAGCTCTTACTGTGCTTTCAGTTTGTTTCTAGTTTATCTGTAAATATCTTTAAGTTAGGTACCAACTACTTTGATTTCTGTTTGTTTTAGAATAACGTTAACTCATCATTGGGTTTTGGAGTTAATTGTTCTGAAAGGCAGGGTCTACATAACTGACTTGGAAGCACAGGAAAAGCAATTGGATGTAATTGCTTCTATTCATGTAAGTTCTGAATTCAAAACCTTGTCTTTTCCCTGATCCTTCTAGTCCTGCAAATGGGAACAGGCTTGATATTTCTAATCTAGCATGGTTGCCTGTTTACCCTGCTAAGTGAAACTCAGTACCTCATGAAAACACATGGACTCGCACAACCCATGCTGGGTTTGCATTCCAGGAGTTCACAGTCATCCTACCCCAATTCTGTACATATCCTGGTGAGAAAGATACTGGGGTTTATTTACCACGGCATGAAATATATTGAACAGGCATGTGTTATAATGTACCTCCTTCATTAGTTGAGCACTTTTCTTGCACTACACAAATATTTGTTCTGTCTCATTTTCTGGAAGATATATGAAAATATCTTTAAAATAATAATAGTACTCCTGGAGGTGTGCAAATCTTCAAGTATAATTTTTTGAAATGACTTTAGATCTTATCTTTAGCATGGTTGCAGAAGAAATATGAAGGGCTCAGTTTTGGGGCCAGTCTTGTTCATATCTTTATCAATGATCTGGACAAGGGGATCAAGTGTAGCCTCAGTAAGTTTGCAGATGACGCCAAGTTGGGCAGGAGTGTTGATCTGCTCAAGGGTAGAAAGGCCCTATAGAGGGGTCTGGACAGGCTGGATCAATGGGCTGAGGTCAATTGTATGAGGTTCACAAGGCCAAGTGCCAGCTCCTGCACTTGGGTCACAACAACCGCATG